>NW_002987001.1:158740-178335 GCF_000006295.1 Pediculus humanus corporis
AGGTATTTTAATGAGTGTTTTTTTTTTTTTTTTTTTTTGGATTATTGATTTTTATTGATTTTTTTTGATTATTGACACGTAGAAATTCTTTTTTTTCGAAACGTTCATATTTTATAATTGGTTTAACTTTAACTGATACGGTTTGAATGTCGTTTGAAGAAAGTAATGTAAACGGGTAATGAGTTTGCAAAGGGGTTTTTATGATTTAAACCCCCCCCCCTCACCCCCGCATAAATACATTCAGAATTTGATTCGGAGAAAAAATAGGTTTTGTACGGTAATTTGAAATATTTTACATCCGCGAGGGGAAAGAGAGAAGGAAGGGGGAAGAATGGAAACATTTTGTTTTGATGTGCTGCGGTTATTATTATTTTTTATTATGTCACAACCGTAAGTAAGGAAACAAGTTGGTTGTTTAACTGTCAGATTCGAAAGGTTTTGTTGCTGTTGTTGTTGTTGTCGGTTTTATTATTATTATTATTATCATTTTTTAATAATTAAAATTTGAAAATGTCAGTTAAACTAGATGCGGTAGTAAAATTATTGCTGCTCGCTCTCTTTTATGTTTTCTACGTTTCCGAATGTGCATAAACGGAGTCGTTATACAAATAAATTGCGAACAAAAGACTATATGAAGAAGACACGCCTTTTTTTCGTTAAAGAATGCCGGTTTTTATTTATTTATTTATTTATTTTTTATGCGAATCTTTGATGGCATTTAATATATTTTTATAAGGTATTGGGTTTCCGCCGTAAGATGCATCACGTATGAAAGATGACGGTTCGCATTTTTTTTTTATTTTTTATTATTTGTTGTCGAACGATATGATTTGTCGGATGAGCGGGTAAATATCAAGTCGGAAATCGAAATAACTCGTAATGATACTACTCCTTAAATGTCATTTGGTGGCCTTCGCGAAAATGTTTTTTTTTTATAAATGTTTTTGCAATGGAGTCTCACCCCCACCACCATCCCCACCGAAATATCTTTAAAGAATTAATAATGATTCTTGAACGATTTTTTTTTTCGGTTCGAATGCAAAAAAAAGAATTTATTTAAATCCTTCTTACGGTTTTCTTTTCTCTCTCTCTCTCTCGCTCTCTTTCTCTCAAGGTAAAAATTCCTTTCAGGTAAATAATTAAGGTTGAAATACTTTTTGAATCACGACAAGAAAAGAAAAATCAAGCTCCCTTTTTTTTTTTTTTCAAAAAAAAAAATGTAGGTTTTACGTAATTTTTTTTCTTCGAAATTCGAAATAGTCACACAGACACACGCACACGCACACACACGCACACACACACAAAAATTAAATTTGATTAGGATACTTAAATAGCAATATTCGTAATTTCTTCCTTTTATTTCTTTGTGTGTTGCCAACATCATCCTTCCTTTTTTTAAAATCACTTTTAAGAATGCTTAACCTTAATAATCTGTACTAAGCGGAACATAATTAATTGGTCTCAGTGGAACTTTTATTTATATATATTATATATACCGTTCATTCGTTTATTATTATTATTATTATTTTTACATAATGCAAACGTTTATGATTATTAAAATATGTAAACAGTGGTTGGGAATTTTTTAAAGAAGCGTTTTTTTTTTTTTTTTTGCTTAAATTTTGTTTAAAAAATTAAACACGGATCGATAAATGATGGTCAAGGGTAAAGGGGGTAAAGGGGGGTAAAGGGATGTCGGTGATAATAATAATAATCGCATTATAAAATAATTACAAATCCTTCGATCATTAAAAAAAAAAAAAAAAAAAAAAAAAAAAGATGGGTAATTATTTATTAAGAATTATCAGTGGCGATCGGTTTTTTTCTCTCTCCCCGCTCCCCCTTCCCCTCCCCATCTTTTATTAAATTTTTTTTTTTTTTAATTAAATAAAAGTAAATAATAATCGTAATGCGATGTTCATTTTTTTTTTTTTCTCAAAGGGAAAAAAATGGTAACAAAAAAAAAAAAAAAAAAAAAAAAAATTAAAGTAGTTGCCCCCCCGATATTATTTTTAACAATGTGAATTCACACGGTTCGCGAGTACAATCGTTTAAAACAAAAAAAATTAGTGTGATATATTTCTTTCTCTCTCTCTCTCTCTCTCTCTCCTAACTTACCACTAATGACTATAACTGGTCTTGGTTTTTTTTTTTTTTTAGGGCGGACTACGGAACTTTTTTTTTTTTTTTTTACCGAAACTTTTTCTTCTTCTTTCTATTATTAATGAGTAAAAATTTTTGACGACGAAAAAAAAAAAAAAAAAAGAAAAAAAGAAAAAAATTGTTATATTATTATTATCGGATATTGTTTAAATGTCATTTAAATTTTGATTTATTACTAACTTTTCTATTTATTACTCCACATTATTATTTTTTTTTTTCCCCTCCTAATAATAATGATAATAATAACAACGATGATGTGATATCGACATCGTGGTTTTTATACCAATTTTAAATTTTGAAATTTGACAAAGAAAATTATTTGACATTTGAATGATTTTTAATAATGGTTCGTTATCATTCGCACTACTACACCTTTGATAACGTTAATATTTATTTTTATTTTCTGCTTGCTTCGTACTTACACGTTGGCTTTCCGCCATTTTTTTTTGGGGGGTTTTTTTGGTTTTTTTATTTAAAAAAAAAAAAAATTATCAAAGAATCTTTTTCTGTACGAAATGAAAGCGGGTATAAAATGCGGTGGTGAATCGATAGAAAATCAATACGCGGCGAATGCGGTTTTATTATTATTATTATTATTATTTTAAAAACGGTTCTTTGTAACGTTAAAAAAAAAAAAAAATTTTTTTGATTGATTTATCGATCCTTGTTCGAATTCATTCATATTATTTTTTTTTTTTACGTGATTTGTATTATTTGTATTTATTTACAAGCGTTAAATTTTTTTTTTAAACTCACGTGTAAGATGAAATAATTTCTAATAATAATAATAATGAATGATTACCCAAACGAAATTAGTTGTTGTGAGGGAAAAGAAGAAGTAGAAGAAGACAAAATTCTTTTTCGTTGTTTTTAACTTCAGGTTTTTTTTTTTTTTTTTTTTTTTTTGGGCCTTGAAGGCACGAATGAATTTTAAATATCCCGGACGCCCCCCCAAAAAAAAAAAAAAGAACATAAAAAATTACCGGGGGAATTTTTTTAAAAACTGAAAATTCATTCGTTTTTTAAACCCTTGAAAAATATATTTTTATGCATATACGAGAAAAGATTTTTCTTTACAGGGGGGGAGAGGGGGAGGAGCCTTTTAAGAAAGGGAAAAAAATGTGGATGTGTGATGTATTAAATGGTGAAAAAATTGCGTACCATAAACTTTTTTTTTCGTGGGGGGTTATGGCAGAGAGAAAGAGAGAGAGTGAGAGAGGAAGGGACTATAATGTAAATGCATTTCAGGTGGTGCCTGCCGACAATCTCATTTGTTTAAGTGGAAATTTTTTTTTTTTTTTTTTTTTTTTTTATTGCTTTTCAAGTTGACGTTTAAAAAAAGCAGCTTTAAGCAAATTCCGTTGAAAAAATTTTTTTTTTGTTTGTTTGTATTAAATTTATATTTGTAAGCGAGTTTTTTTTTCTCTCTCTCTCTTTCTTTCTTTTTAAAGAGGACGTTGAGCCTTGGAGTGTGGCGGCTTTAATGGGAGGAAGGCGATTGAAACTTGCTTAGGTAATGACTTTTGTACAAAATAGGTTTTTGATGAGTGCAATTATATAAGAAAAAAAGAAAAAAAAACGCGTAACTCTCGATGATCTAATAAATATAATATTTAAAAAAAAAAAATCAAACCATGTCAGTGTTTCGAACGCGCGTGACGTTAAATTTTTCTCATTGAATTATTATTATTATTTTTGAATTTATTAAGTGTATCATGAAATGATAATAGTTAGTTGATGACAGGGGAAGGGGGGGGTTAATTAATGGCAAGCCATCGCCATTATCGTTCATTATTTAAATTTCGTTTAATGTCATCTTAAATAGAAAATATGTGTGAGTTTGCCGATTTTTTTTTTACATGGAGTTGTTACAGGTGTCGGCTTAATGAGGTTTTTCTTTGTTAATGTAAAAACCGCCTGCGTTATGTTTCTCACGCGCACTTTCAATGTATCTCTCAATGATGCAAGTAAATCTTATAAATTTATTATCATTTCCGGTCGAAAAACGATTTGGTATACGGATGATGGGTGGAGTAGGGATAGGGAGAGGGAGGTAACCACGTGAGACCAAAATCCATTCGTAAAACTAATTAAAATTTTTTTTTTTTTTCCCCTCCCCATCGATTATAAAGACTTGGAAAATTTTACGTTCGTTCGTTTGATTTGCTCTCGTATTTTTCATGTATGTATGTTAGTCGTGACTTTGTTGCATTTAAAAAACCACCGAACGTGGTTAATCAATGTGATAACTTCACGTTTTGATTATCGTCGAACAAAAAAAAAAAAAAAATAATAATAATAAAATATTAAATTTTTTTTTTTTTATTTCGCAATGGCGAATCGATTTTCAGATTCGCGTACAAAAAAATAATGTCAAGATTTCACGATTTGTTAATAATAATAATAATAATAATAATAATGATGGAAATCTATGTTTACATATTAATAATAATAATAATAATAATAATACGAGGCGTGATTAAATAACGTGGAATTGTTTTGTAAAACGTTCTGTATTTTTATATCCAAAAAAAAAAAAAAAAATTTCCTTTTGACGATGTACCCAATGTACGAGTTTTATAATTTTTCTCTTCGATACGAATTTTACATTTAATGTCCTTTCTCTCTCTCTCTCTCTCTCTCTCTCTCTCTCTCTCTCTCTCTCTCTCTCTTTCTCACTCTTTATTTATATATATTTAATTTAAGACGTTTAGCCGCGAAGGACGCGAAGGCTAACTGAAGTCGGGTTAAAGTTGATTTTCCGGTCGTCGTTTTCGTTTAATTTTTCCTTTTTTTTTTTTTTTTTTTTGTAGAAATTTTATATTTTAAAATAAATATTCTCAAGTTTTCCCGACATTTTCTTTTCTTTTCTTTTATTTTCTTTACTTTCTTTACTTTCTTTCTTTCTTTTAAAATAACAATTTAAACAAAAAAAAAAAATTTTCTATTCTTGTCTTTTATGCTCTTTCAGCGCAAATCTCTTTATGTAAAAAAAAAAAAAAAAAATTTTCTTCCTCTTTTGCTCTTTTTCCGGTATTCCTTTTTTTTTCCTTTTCATTTCCTTTTTCTTTGGCAATATTTTAAAAAAAAAGAAAAAGAGGAAAGAAGGATTTAGGAGGGAGAAAATGTGGGGGGAAAAAAAGTTGGGCAAAAAAATATTTTAAAAGTTTTTTTTTTTTTTTAAAGAAAAAGTTTCTTTTGTTCGAAAGGGGGAAAACCCCGAAAAAATTAGGAAAATCTTCTTTTCTCGATTACTTTTATTTTATTTTGTTCTTGTTTATCGACTGATAATAATAACTATTATGGCTCCCAAGTGAAATAGTCAACCTTTTTGTTTACGCGATTAAATAAATTTATAAGAATATTTTGCATTCGTTCGGAAAAAAAAAAAAAAAATTTAATTGATTCAGGTTGTGAACGGATCGGAAAATGGCTGCTCACTCATTTCAAGTCACTGTCGTTCGCGAGAGTTTATTAAATAAATATAACGCACAAACGAACCGACATTACTGTTCGTTTACGATGTAAAAAAACGTTCGCGACGATATCGAATGTGATTGAATGGAACGTGCGAACGTGATTTTTCGAGAAAAAAAAACACCGTGAAATCCAAATTTACATCGGATAAAAATCCTGATTCTAATGCATTTATTTGTATTTCATAATAATAATAATAATAAAAATGCCGTTCAACTTGTTTTTGTATTTTTTATTTATTTATTTATTTATTTTTGTCCGAGAATATTAAATAAAAAAAAAAAATGGCAGCATCAAGATGAAGTATTCATCTTGTAAGAGAAAAAACATAAATAAAAAAAAATTACGACAGATTTTTAAATTTTAATTCGAATGAGTCAATGAGTCACCCCATGAAAGTTGTCGGTTACGGGGATCCCCCCCCCCTTTTTTTTTTTTTTTCGTTCTTTCAAACTTTAATTGAAATTGTCTTTTGGGGAAAAAGAAAAAAAGAAAAAGGAAAAATTATAAAACCGGTTAATTATTATCTTTTGTCTCGGGTTAATTTTTCTTTTATTTTGTTTTCTCGCCGGGTTTTTTTTTTTTAAGGTTTTTTTCGCTGTTGCTGTTGCTGTTGTCGTCGTCGTCGTCGTCTTTTGTATTCAATGCTAAAAATTTATTAAATTATTTTTTAAAATGAATTAATTAATTAATTATTATTAACCCGAAGAAAAAAACTTTTTTTGTTTTATTCCAAAATGTTTTTTCTTCGACGATTCATGGAGAAAGGAAAAGAAGAAAATAATTTTTTTTTTTTTTGTTTTCTTCTTCTTCTTCCACTTCTACTTCTTCCCCCTTGTGTTGAAATTTAAATGTCAGGTCGATTATCGATTGTAAATGTGGTTTCTGTGATGACATGTTCGGGGAGTGAGGGGGTGTTGTCGGGTTACTTGAATCGATTTGATTTTTAATGATCATCCAAATGAAGACTTTCTTTCGAAAAAGGTTGCCTACTCTTGTCGAATAGAAAATCGTCTTTTCATTTTTCATTTTCATTTTCCTCTTTTTTTTTAAACATTAACTAAAAATATTTCTTTTGTTTATATTTTTTTTTCTCATGTTAAAAGGAAGAATTAATGATGAAACGCGAGAATAAAAAAAAAAAATAAAAAAAGTTTCGTGGGTTTTTTTTTTCTTTTTTTGTTTCCCCCTCTTTGTAATGTACGTAGTTCAATTAATTCGTCTGCTTTTATTCAATTTTTTTTTTTTTTTTATATAAAAAGTGGAGGAAAAAATTTAGTAATAATAATAATAATAATAATAAAAGAAAAGGAAAAATTACGCGTAATTTTTTTTCGTAGCGTTACACAAAAAAAATATATAAGTATGCAAATTTTTTTAAATGTGAAATTTCAAATATTTGTAATTATTTACCGCGCGCAAAAAAAAAATTACTTAATAATATTAAATGTTATTATTATCTGCTAAATTAAAAAAAAAAAGGAAAGAAAGTAAAGGAAAAAAGGAAGAAAAGAAATGATACCATTTAAAACATTGCAACGATTAATTAAAATATAATGCGAACTAAAAAAAAAAAAATTAAGTGATAACGTTCTTGAGCCGTTACGGGATTAACGGGATTTTTAATTTTTTATTATTGCAAAAATAATAATGATAATAAAATAAAACTAGGATGTGTGGAGCGTTATGAAAAAATAATTACGGGAGCAGAAGAAAAGAAAGAAAGAAAGTTGTCTCGTTTTCGGGGAGGGGAAAAAATAAAAAAATTTTTTTTTTATTTGTTTATTAATATGACGTCACACTCGAGGATTTAAATGTTCTTTAAAGTAATTAATGACGTAAGGTCGTGAAAGATTTTACAATTTTATTTTATTTTTTATTCAACCGATCGTTTCGAGAAATGATAATAATAATTTAATTACGAGTCTATCTATCTACGAAGATTCTCGAAGTTTTTTTTTTTTTTTTTTTTTAGGTTGCATTGTATTTTTCCCTTCCGAATCTATTTTTACACCAACTATTGTTGTTTACGGAACTTTATTTTCTAATGTAATTCAATGCACATTGCGTAACTTGTTTTTTTTTTTTTTTTTTTTTACTTCGCATTATTAACTATCGAATTCGTTCTCGGAAATATATATTACACGTCGCGCTTATTTATTTATTTAATTTTTTTTCGTGTCTGTCTTCGCACGCACCCACGCACGCACGCACACGCACACGCACTTTTAGATCTCATCCCCCTTTTTTTTTGTTCGTTTAATCTAAAAGAAAATAGTAATTAATGTCCGGGCGGGAAAAACGCGCGTTAATGTACACGTATACGTGGATTTTTACTGTTGAAAACCATTTGGGACATTTTTCATACGTTAAAAGCATTAATAATTACACGGAACTGTTATTATTATTATTATTATTGCTCACCTGAGATCCATATGTACGTACATTTAACAACGAGTTGTAGTAGTACGCGTGACGAAAATTTTTACGTATAATTTTTCTCGTAGAATAATTTATTTTATTTTTATGTCTCTCTCTCTCTCGTTTGTCTTTTAAAAAGACACAAAAGAGAAAAGGGAAAACCCGAACAACAAACCCTCCCACCTCCTCCCCGTAAAACAAAAAAAAAAAAAACGATACGAAACGAAACAAAAGAAAAAAGGAAAAAGAAAGAAAGGAAAACAAAAAAGGACAACAACAAAAACCTAACGTAAAAAATTATTTTGTTCTTTTCTTGCTGTTGGATTTTAAATTAAATTTAAATTAAAAATCATGCGCGTGACTTATTTATTTATTTTTTAATAATAAAAAGTTTTTTTTTTATTATTAAACTTTTAGTTAATGTTTTTCAAAAGGTTTTTCGTACCGTTTTGTTTTTTTTTTTTTTTTTGTGTTTGTTGTTGCCTGAAAAAATTTTCTGAAAGGTTGGTGACATTTTAGAATGATTGATTTATAGCTCGTCTCTCTCTCTTTTTTTCTCTCTCTCACTCTCTCTCTCTCTCTCTCTCTCTCTCTCTCTCTCTCAGTTTCTCGAACAAAGCCGAAACGAGTTAAAAGTTGAACATAAATAATTTTTATATATATTTTTATTATCAATTTTTTTTTTTTTTAAAGAGTTTAACGTAGTTTTATTATTATACGAAAGTTCGTTAATGATTTCATTTTTGGAAAATACGCGCGATCTCTCTCTCTCTCTCTCTCTCTCTCTCTCTCTCTCTCTCTCTCTTTTTCTCCTTCTTGTTTTTCTTTAATTTTTTTTTTTTTTTTTCATTTTGTCGGTTTTGTTTTGTGATGTTATTCAAACGTATTTTCAAATAAATTAATTTACTATTTATGTATGAGATTCGCCGAAGTGAACTAAATTTTGAATGGGTAAATAATAATGGAAAATGAATTTCATTCACCGACAACACGTACATTTAAATCCACGACGTTTATTATTATTATTATTATTATGGTTGTTGTTGTTGTTATTATTCAAGTTTGAACAGGTGTTAATGAGAAACCGATTTTATTATATTACTTGATGATAATGATAATAATAATTTTTCTTTTATGTTTTTTGTTTTCTTTGAATAACTCGTTGGAAGTTTTTCGTTATCAAAATTTTTGGCTTAAATTGGAGAACAAACAAACAAACAAACAAACAAACGATGGATCGAAACGACGCTAATTGTCTTTTTTTTCTTTTTTCCTCGAAAAAAGAAAGAAAGAAAATAGAAGAAAAATTACGAAGGCGTTTCGAATTAAATGTAATCGAAAAGTAGCGAACAATTAATAACGATGAGAATAAACATTAAATATTAATGAAATTAAATAACATGAAATATTAATGAAAAAAATATATTAATAATAATGATAATAATAATATTACTCGAACGTTTTGAAAAAGAATAAGCAAATAATGATAATAATAATAATAATGACATTTTTATTGAATTTATTTATTTATGTAAAAAACAAACGGATTTTATTAAATTGTTGTTGTTGTTTTTAAATGTGTCGTTTGTTTTTGTAACGTAATTTTTGCAAGGATTTTCTCTCGGGGGAGGCGGGGGGAGGTGGGGGGGTGATGAGTACAACAATTATTTATTAAACGCTTAATAAAAATTGATTTATTTATCATTATTTATGCAAATTATAAAGTAATAATGACGAGCGGTAAAGGTGAACGACGAATCATTCGAATATTTATTTAATTTGAAATTTTTATTATTGCCATTGTAAAAGTCAATTGCAAAATTTTCACGTTCTTCTCGTTTTCAACTTGAATACCCCTTATTATTGACCTTTTATTATTAATGTCACTAGATGTTTTACGATCGTGATGATAATAATTATTAATATATTTATTATTAATTTCATGCAAGACCAAACTCGCGTATTTGCTGTGGTTTACTGCTGCAAACGGAAAACGTTGCACGAGTGTTCTCTGCGTGTCTGTGTGTGTGTGTGGGAGGGTGTCAAACACGATACATTAGTGCGGAAATTGTTATCGATGCATTATTATTATTATTATTACTTTTTTTTTTTTTTTGCTACTTGTTCATGTAGTCTAGTGTGTGTGCGTGCGTGTGTGAACGCAGTCAATTTTTTTTCCCAAGTTTCCTACAACGAAAAAAAATATTTTTAAAAAAACGCCTTATAAAATATGTTTAGGCAATCGAGCGACGTTAATTTATCTGCGGGAAATAATAAATGTAATACATAATAATAATAATAAATAAAATAATATTTTTTCAAATTGTTTTTGGCGACGACTCAATTTTTTATTTTTCTTTTTTTTTTTTTTTTTTAAATACGATTTCCTTATTTTTTTTTTTTAAATAATAATAATAATAATATTAAACGTGTTGTTTTTGAGATTCGTAATTTTACGTTTTTAAAAATGAAATTGAAACTTACAAAAAAAAAAAAAATGAGATTTTTCATGTTTACCTCTTCTTCTTCTCTCTCTCTCTCTCTGGGTAGAAATCCCTAGATCTTTTACTTTTCGATCTTTCCTTTTTGCCACATACCTTCTAAAAAGAAGGTAAAAAAAAAAAAAAAAAGGAAAAAGGTTTTAAAAAAAATAATTTGCATAATTTTAATTTATTACGTCGAGTTTATGCTCGGAAACGAATTTTTTTTTTTTTTTTTTCATTATTTACTTTTTTTTTTTTTATTATTATTTACTTTTTTTTTTTTTTTTTTTTAATAAAATTTTTATTTTCCTTAAGAAAAGAAAAAACTTCCCTTCTCAAAGGATAAAAAAAAAAAAAAAAGTTTTATATATATATATAAAATTATTTATTTATTTATTTATTGGGCATCTGTCAGTTTTAATAATGTAAATAAATTTTAAAATGAACCGAGTTTAATTTTTTTTTTTTCCTCTCTCTCTCTTTCTCTCTTCTTCTTTAATATACATTTTTAAATGTGAAAGGGAGAAAAAAAAAAAAAAAACGGTTACGAATTTTTTTTCATTTAATGTTATCATTATTATTTTTTTGTTTATTTATTTTTATGAAAATATGTACGGGGGGAGGGGAGGGGAAGGAGGAATTAAAATAAGGAATATATTAAAAAAAACAGAAGAAGAAAAAGAGAAAAAAAGAAAGAGAATAATGATGACTGAGTTTCTTAAAATTTTGTAAGGAATAAATACGTAAACGTGATTGGTCGAAATCGTCAACCAATCGAAAGGGTTTTAATGTCGAACTCGATGATGATTGGCTGAATACTCAGCCAATTAGATTTTTTTTTGAATTTTATTTATTTGATGCGATCGAAATTTGTTTTTTCTTTCTCTCTTTCTCTCTCTGTCGTGATTTTCACGTAATAAAAAGCGGAAGTTATGTTCGAAAATGAATTTGAATTTTTATTGAACATGAGGGGGGAAAAAAAAAACAAAAATGCCGGAAAAAATTGAAAAAAAATTCCGTCGGAAACGAAATTTTTATTTATCGAGAGAAAACAATCAATTTTCTAAAAGAATTTTTTTTTTTTTTTTTTGTTTTTCTTACTTTTCTCCAATCATTTAGTTTGGATTTTATTGCGTGTCATTAATAAAATCGTCGTCGTCGTCGTCGTCGTCGAGATTAATATATAAATTTTTTTTATTTTATTTTTATTTGAGAAGATAGTTTTTCAAATAGAGAGAGACAGAAAGAGAGAGTGAGAGAGAAAGAATGCAGAAAAGAAACAAATTTATTTATTTTTATTGTTCTTTATACACTTAATTATTTACAAAAGTGGAAAATAAGTTGAATGTTATTGTTTAATTTGAATTAAATAAATTGTACAGTTTTTGAGGTTTGATTTAATAGTGAAAAAGTTGTTTAAAAAGGAAAAAAGGAAAATAGGAAAATTTTGTTTTCTTCATTTAAATTTGTCTCGGTTGGAAAATTTTTGTTTTACATCATCACGACGACCAGATAGATGACTTTTCATTTATTTAGCGTAAGAGAAAATCTCTTTTTTTTTTTTTTTGATAGAGTGAGCAGGGAAAATTTTTGCGAAAAAAAGGAAATCTTTTGCTTTCATATTTATATACCGGAAATTGAGTAAAATTTTTTACAGTTTCGAATAAAATCGAAATAACATTTCCTTTTCTCTCTCTCTCTCTCTCTTTTATTTATTTATTTTTATTTTTTTTTCAGCTTCAACTTTTGTTTTTTTCTCTTATCTATTTTTTATTTGTGACGTAGGAATTATTTATTTTTTTAAAAAACAATTTCAATTTATAATTTTAATTTATATAATAATAATATTAATATATATATAATAATAATATTAATAATAATATTATAATTTGTTTTTGTAAATCGGTCGGTCATCAAAAGTTTTTCCTCGTCGTTGAAGTTAAAAAGAGTAAAAAAAAAAGGTTTAATAACGAATTATTTTTCCGACGCGGTATTATTATTATTATCATTATTATTATTATTATTATTATTTGACGGGTAATTTTTTCTTTTTTTGCCTCTCTTTATCTTATTTAAGTTTGTGTTTGTATCATGTGAACGTTATGAATTTCGTTTCGTTTTAAATTATTTTTCTTTTTATTCTCTCATAATTTATGTAATTTCCTGTCGTCTGCTTGTTCTCTTTCTCTCTCTCTCTCTCTTTCCCTCTCTTTCTCTTTTCATTTATTTTTTTTTTCATCTGGACTTTTCGTTAAATTAAATTTATTTTAAATATTCTTACTCGTTCTTTGAAAAAGTTTATAAAAAAAAAATTTGATAAAATGGCGGGCGGCATTCACGACTCAAATTTTTATTATTAATATTAAATCGGATGTAATTTTTTTTTTTATATTTAATTTTAATAATAATAATAAAAAATTTCAAAACGAGGATTTTGGTTTTCCCGTATCCAACAGGAGATTGGGAGGGAGGGGGGGAAAAGGGCATTCCTTTTCATTTCGCTTCTAGACTTTAACCGTAAAACACGTTTTTTTTTTTTTTTTTTTTTTTTATTTATTTCGCATTAATATTCAGTCGATGTTGGTTGAATTTTCCACTTTACAAAATTATTAAAGTTTGTCTGTGTTCTAAAACGTACATAAATAATCCAAATTTTTTTTTGCGATCGAATTTTTTCCAATAAAAATAGTAAAAAAAAGTAAAAAAAAAAAAACACGAAAAGTTATTTTAAATAACTTGCAAGTCTCTTCTTGCACGCGCACACGTGCATTTTTTTTTTTTAAAGGATTACGATATTAAATGTATATTAAAAGTCACAAAAGTAATTGAATTGAATTTAACGTTTTTTTTATTTTTATTATTTTCAGTACATCGGAACTTTAGATGTACCAAGACCGACGAGTCGAATAGAAATCGTAGCTGCCATGAGGAGAATACGTGTAAGTGTAAAAAAAAAAAAAAATTTCACGACGCTCTTTTTTCCAAATAAATTAAATAAAATTATTTATATTATTATAAATTAATTATTTATATTATTATTATATATTATTATTATAAATATTTATTGAATTTTTTTTTTTTTTTTGGGTGTGTTTAATTCAGTACGAATTCAAAGCGAAAGGAATTAAAAAAAAAAAAGTTACGGTCGAAGTATCCGTGGACGGAGTTAGAGTAACGCTGAAAAAGAAAAAAAAAGTAAGACGAGTTTTGTTTTATTATTATTATTATTATTATTATTATTATCATTATTATCATCATTATTATTATTGAATCAAAAAAAAAAGAAAAAAAAAAGGAAAGGCAAATATTTATCGCGTTCGTTTGTTTGCAAAAAAATCAATGGATGGATGAAAATAAGTTATTAGTCATGCATCATCCGATTTACAGGTGAGCGAAATTATTATTATTAATTATTATCATTATCATTATCATTATTATTATTATTAAATTTTTTTTTTGTTTCCCCTCTCCCCCTCCCGGTAAAAAAATTATTCGAAGAAAAAATCAAAAATTTGCGGTAACGATTCGCGCGTTTTTGTTATTCGAACGAAATGTGTTTCCTTTCCCTCCTCCCCCCTGTTATTAAAAAAAAAAAAATAGTGGCAGTAGAAAAATTATTATTATTATTATTATTAACATTATTTTTCTCGTTTTTTTTATCTTTTTTCATTTTATTTTATTTATTTATTTATTTATTTATTTACATTGAAATAAAATGTTGTTTTATCTTTGTATAAAGTTGGCGTGTGGGATTTTTCTTCTGATAAGTTTTCGACTTTTTCGTTTCGAACCTTTTATTATTATTATTATTATGTTTGAACTCCCCACGATAAGAAAATTAATAAATTTCACCCTCTCCCCCCGTTGATTTTTCATTGTCAAAAAAAAAAAAAAAATTTATTTTTATTTATTTTTTTCTGTTTTTTCTAAATAGGATATTTTACGTATCTCACGATTCTCAAGATCTCAAAATATTCAGTTACATTGCCAGGGACGGTGCTAGTAATGTGTTCAAATGTAACGTTTTCAAATCGAATAAAAAGGTGAGTTGATGATTGTTATTATTATTATTGTGCGTTGTGCGCAAATGCACTTTTTTTTTTTTATATTTAGTATTATGTTTGTTTCCCTCTCTCTCTCTCTCTTTCTCTCTGGAAAGTTTTAGCTGGAAAAAATTTTCCAGAATTCTATGGGGGTTTTTGCATTGTCGCATTAATGGTTGTTCTCGAGACAGACCCCCCTCCCCCCTTTTTTTTACATGAAAATTTTATTAGGGAAGAAGAGAAGGGGAAAAAAAGTTCTCTCGTTATACCAATCATTATCGGGTATCGGAAAAATTGTAAAAAAAAAATTATCGATTTATTGATTTTCAATAATACTTATCATCATCATCGTCGTTATTTATCATCGTGAGAACGAATTACGATTCGAACGTAATTAATTATGAATAATTAATTAATTAATTAATTAATTAATACGAACGTATTTTTAAAACATTAAAAAAAGAAAAAAAGATTTAATGACGTACACGTGCGCACGTGTATTTATACAATTATTTCAATAGTCTGGATGGGGGGGAGGGAAAGGGGGAAGGGAAAAAAACATCAATTCGACATTTATTATTATTATTATCATCGATGAGTTAGTTTCCATGGAAGCTTTCCTTTTTTTTTTATTATTATTAGAAAATTTTTGGAAAATTGAAATCCATCAAAAAAAAAAAAAAAGATTTTTATGGGAGTTTTTTTTTTTTGTTTGTTTTCATCATAATAATAAATTTATACGGTTAATCAACTGACAAAATTGATTTTTTATTTTTATTTTTACTGGAATTTGAAAATTCCAGACTGGAAAAAAAAAAAATTATATTTTGTTATAAAGCAAAAGTTTTTGACATTAAAAAAAAAAAAAAAATTTAACGTTTATTCGTTTTCGTTTTCCTTATTTTTTTTTGCGTTTCATTTTCTGTCAAAATTAAATTTTTTTTTTTTTAAATATGAGAAATGAGGAAAAATGAGGGAATGGAAAATGGGAAAGGGAAAAAGTTGGAGAATTTATTATTATTATTATTATTATTATTATTTTCACATCGTGAGTTTGGAACTGATTGGAAACGAAATCGAAATTTTTTAAATTTGAAAAAAAAAGGAAAAAAAAAACGAATTTGTAATTAATCAAAATAAAAAAAAAAAAAGAGGAAAAGGAAAACGTGAGGAATCGTCGACGAAAACCGGAAATAATGTCCAACGTGTACTATTTCCGTTTTTCTTTTTTTTTCGGTTTTCCTTCTTGGAAATTTCGAGCGTTTTTTTTTTTTTTTTTGGAGGGATTAATCGAGATTTGTTCATTTGTTTGTTCGATGAGAAAAAAAAAATGATTATGAAAGTTTTAACTCCTTCTTCTTTTCCTCCTGCCCCCCCCCGTTTTTGTAATAAAATTTATGTAATAGTTGACATCTAAAAAAATTTGATTTGATTTTTCTCTTTCTCTCTCTCTCTCTCGTTTCCATGAATACGTATAAACAAGGAAAAATGAAAAAAAAAAAAAAAAAAAAAGGAAAAATGGGGAAAACTTTTCCACGAACATAATAAAAAAAAAAAAAAGGAAAAAAATTCAATTTTTCGCTTTTTGCTCTTTAACCAAAAATGATTTTGATTTGCTATAGGAAATGCATATAGAATGTGTAAATGAAAAAAAAAAAAAAAAGATGAAAGATGAAAAAAAGGAAAAAAAAAAAAATTTGGTTCATCTGATTAGTTTTCACGTTGGATTTTCCATATAATTCCAAAAAAAAAAAAATAGGAAAAAAGGAAAATGGAAAAGGATATAAAAAAAAAAAATTTTTTTTCTTGCTGTTGCTGTTGCTGTTGTTGTTTTTTGCGTTCACGCGTAATGAAATAAAGGTAAAAGTTTGAAAACTAATTTAATATTTGTGTAGAAAAAAAAAACAGAGAGAGAGAGAGAGAGAGAGAGAAAAAGTGAATTCGGCGAATGAGATGATAGTCGAAGTGTAAATGTTGGAATTACTGGAAATTGAAAAGTAAAAAATAGAAAAGAAAAAAAAAAAAAAAGAGAGAGAGAGAGAGAATGAATGGGAAAAAAAAGGATGCGCGATACTTGACATTATTATTATTATTATTATTTTCCAACCGAATTGCATTGGAAAATTTTTTTTTTCTCGAATGCGATTTTTCTTTTCTTTTCTCTCTCTTTTTCTTTAACTTTTGTAATTTGTTTCCGCGTAATGTTTCGTAAAGTTTCGATTTTTTCCTCTTCCTCCCTATTCCCTTTTGTCTTATTCGTTTTGACCGCAGCAGACGATTTTTCACATTTTCGAATAATAATAATAATAACGACTATAACGGTAGGGCAATTCATAGGGTACGCAAAGACGACAAGTGCCGAATTTACAATCGGAAATCGTCGACCATTTAATTTCCGGTTGTTCGATATTGTCGAAACACGTGACTATGACGACATCTGGACTAGCTAAGGAATGTTGGTACAACCACCGGACTAACCAACAAACAGGATATTATTCCGAGACATAATCAATACCGTAAAATGGTGGAAATTTATTTAAGTATCCGTACCGGCGGATGTGGGAAATTTTAAAAAAAGAAACAATTCCGATCGTCGTTGGAAAATTGGGAGCACCACGTCTCCCCATTCATCAAACGGAAATTTGAACAAGATTTTGAAGGATTTAAAAGAAGAAAAAGAAATCGTACAGGAAACGGCCGGAAATTCTTCGGAAAATATTATAAAAGAACACCAACGACGAAATTCGATGACTTGTACCTGAGAAATTCGGGTAGAGACCTGGAATGGAAAATTCCGAATCACGTCACGTGTAAAATTGAAAATAATAATAATAATAATAATAATAATTACATAAATGTGTAACTCGAAACCAAAGGATAATTGATGACGTTTTACTTTGATGTTGTGTTTTGGTCGTCTTTGTTTCGTTTCCCATTCGATGTTTTCCGATGGCGGTTTTTCGTCTTTCAGGTTTTTCTTTTTAGCATGTACGCAAAAGAGGGGGGAAAGGAGGGGGAAGGGGAAAAATCGAACGACGAATACATTTTTGTATTTTAAACTCGATGAAAAATTAATGTGAAAATGCTTTTTTTGCTGCCGAGACTTTTTTTTAAAAAAAAAAAAAAATCTATTCATTGGAAATTTTTAAGTGAATTTAAAAAGAAAAAAAAGTGGATAAAAAGGGAGGTTGGGAAGAAGGGGGAAGGGGTAGGGAAAAAGAAATACGTTAGGAATTTTGCATAAAGAAGTAGAGAAGGTGAGTAGAAAGGGGATGAATGAATGGAAGAAAGAAAAGTAAAAGAAAACGTTGTAACTACTACGCTTTCTTTGTTTAATAATTCAAAATGGAAAATTTAAAGAAGTGGGGAGAGGGGTGGGTGGATAGGAAGGGAAAAAGAAAACATCGTAAGAAGTTTTTTGTTTAAATCAGATTTTGATAAAAAAAAAAAAAAGGAAAATGTGAAAATGTATTATAGAGAAAAAAAAAATAAGACACGAAAAAAATATTTTTTTTTTTTATTTTTGCGACAAAAAAAAATTTTTTTCACATCCGGTACGATCTCTTCATTTTTTTTTTTTTTAATAATGAGTCGAGTTTGTAACGGTAACAAAAGTTTTTATTTTTTATTTTTTCTCTTTCTTCTCGTTTTACTTTTTTTTTTCTTTTTTTTTTTCTTTTTCGTTTCGAAACTTTCAATTTTTTTTTGAAGAAAGAACGAGAAGAGTTTAAGTAAAACAAAAGTTTTTATTACATAAAACAAAGCTCACTCTTTTTTCTTTTTTTCTGATTCTTTTCGAAACGAAAATTTTTGTATAACGTTTTTTAAAATTCAAATCGAATACGGTAAAGATTTGTTTTTTCCCCCTCCTCTTTCCCTCTTTCTTTCCTCCCCTTCCCCCATTTTTTCATTTTTATTCAAAAAAAAAAAAAAATAAAGAAGGAAAGTTCCGGAACTTTTTCGTTGCGATGGTTTCGATTTCATTTTAATCCGGTCAGAGAAAATAAATTATTATTATTATTATTATTATTATTATTATTATTATTATTATTATTATTATTATTATTATTATTATTATTATTATTGCTTCTTTCTCTCTCTCTTTCTCTTAAATTTAGTATAAGAAACTTTTGAAAAAAAAAAAGGAAAAAAAGAAATTTTTTTATATTGGGTTTCCAATAAACATAGAAAACTCTCACGGTGGCTTTTAATCATCATCGTCAGAAATGAATAGACCGTATTTTTTTTTTTTTTTTTATATAAAGTTTCTCAATAGAGAATAATAAAAAGAAAAATGAGTCGATCGTGAAGAAAAAAAAGAGAAAAAGGAAAAAAGGAAAAAAAAAATGTGAAGTGGATTAAAAAAAAAAAAAAAAGAAAAAGAAAAAAAAAAAGGAAAAAAAAGGAAAAAAAAAAGGTGGAAACTTCATGTCGAAATTTGAACGTACAAGGTTAATTTTTTTTTCTTTTTTTTTTCTTTTCGTAATTCATATCTCTTACGTTGGCAATACGTCAAAGGAAAAAAAAAAAAAAAAATTTAATTTTGACATTTTTTTTTTTTCAATATGGTGGCGGCTCTCTTTCGATTTTTCATTTTTTCCTCATTGATTTATTATAAATTTGTGAGAAATATTAAAAGAAGAAAAAAATAGGAGAGGGGAGGGGGGGGGAAAAAGCAGAAAACGTGTCAGGTGCTTGCTTGAAAAAAGTTTTTATTTTTATTTTTTTTATTTTTCGTTTAAAAGGAAAAAAAAGGAAAAAAATATGACGGCATTTTAATAAAATTAATTTTTTTTTCTTATTACGTTTTTGAGGTACGATTTCAAATTTTCCGTAATTAATTAGACGCAAATTTGTTGTTTATAAACATTTCTAAAAGGACAACAAAGGAAAATTTAAGAAAAAGGAAAGAAAAAAAATGGCGCCAAAAATTTCGTTTTAATGACGAATAACAAAACGAACCCTTAATTGAAAATTTATTTTTTTTTTAAACGAATAAGATAATTTT
>NW_002987001.1:178355-179071 GCF_000006295.1 Pediculus humanus corporis
TTTTGTTCTTCTTTTCAACAAAAGTTTTTATTTTTTATTTTTTCTCTTTTTTCTCGTTTTATTTTATTTTACTTTTTTTTTCTTTTTCGTTTCGAAACTTTCAATTTTTTTTTGAAGAAAGAACGAGAAGAGTTTAAGTAAAACAAAAGTTTTTATTACATAAAACAAAGCTCACTCTTTTTTCTTTCTTTTTTTTTTCTGATTCTTTTCGAAACAAAAATTTTTGTATAACGTTTTTTAAAATTCAAATCGAATACGGTAAAGATTTGTTTTTTCCTCCCGCCTCCTCTTCCTCTTTCTCCTCCCCTTTCTCCCTTTTCCTTCCTCCATTTTTTCATTTTTATTTAAAAAAAAAAAAAAAAGTTCCGGAACTTTTTCGTTGCGATGGTTTCGAATTCTTTTTAATCCGGTCAAGAAAAATAAATTATTATTATTATTATTATTATGATTGCTTCTCTCTCTTTCTATTAAATTTAGTATAAGAAACTTTTGAAAAAAAAAAAATAAGGAAAAAAAGAAATTTTTTTATATTGGGTTTCCAATAAACGTATAAAACTCTCACGGTGGCTTTTAATCATCATCGTCAGAAATGAATAGACCGTATTTTTATATAAAGTTTCTCAATAGAGAATAATAAAAAGAAAAATGAGTCGATCGTGAAGAAAAAAAGAGAAAAAGGAAAAAAGGGATAAAAAAATGTGAAGTGGATTAAAAAA
>NW_002987001.1:179091-214949 GCF_000006295.1 Pediculus humanus corporis
TTTTTTCCTCATTGATTTATTATAAATTTGTGAGAAATATTAAAAGAAGAAAAAAATGGGGGAGGGGGAAAAAAACAGAAAACGTGTCAGGTGCCTGCTTGAAAAAAGTTTTTATTTTTATTTTTTTTTATTTTTCGTTTAAAAGGAAAAAAAGGAAAAAAAAAAAACGACGTCATTTTAATAAAATTAATTTTTTTTTTTTTTTTAATAAGTTTTGGATGTGCGAATTAAAATTAAATTAAAATTTTCCGTAATTAACTAAACGGAAATTTGTTGTTTACACTATTTAAAAGGACAACAAAGGAAAATTTAAAAAAAAGGAAAAAAAATGGCGCCAAAAATTTTGTTTTGATGACGAATAACAAAACGTACCCTTAATTGAAAATTTATTTTTTTTTTAAACGAATAAATAATTTTTAAGGGGGGGGGAGTAAAAAAAAAGATTTTGAATCATTTTAAATTTTCCGCCAAAATCGCAAAATCGACCAATGGGAAATTCCATTTTTTATTTATCATTTTTGATTGGTCGTGTTTTCTTTTTCGGCAAAGCAAAAAATATTTTGAGCGCGTTCGGTGGGGAGAGGGAGTGTGTGTGTGTGAGGGGGAAAGTTTTAAAAAATCTCACACGAATTTTTTCTCTCTCTCTCTCTTTCTTCAGGCTGTTTGTTATCGTGCGCCAAAGTTTTTTTTTTTTTATTCCCCCCGTTTCAAAACTTTTTTTTTTTTTTTTTTTTGGTATTTTGTTGTTGTTGCTGTTGTTGTAATTTTTTTTTTTTTGGGAGCATTACCAAGGAAAACCGAAGGGGAAAAAATTTTCATCATACACTAAACAGATGAAAAGGGTAATAAATTAAAATTGAATTTTTTTTTTAAAGAAAATGCACACGTTCGGAAAGTTTTTCCTCTCTCTCTCTCTCTCTCTCTCTTTCTTTCACTTTTCGAAAAACTGTCGGAATTTTGAATCGTTTTAAGGAAAAATACGAGTGTGTGGTATCCCCGTCGGATTTTCTTTTTTTTTTCGTTTGTTTTTTTTTTTTTTTTTTTCATTCGGTTAATTTTTGTCATTAGTTCGACAAAAAAAAAATGGGGAGTTATTGTTGGCATTCTTAACGGTTGAGTGGATCACTCCAGATGAGAAAAGCAATAGTTTTAAATAATATAATTAGTATCCGGGAAAAGAAAAAAAAAAAAAAAGGGAAAAAAATTATTGCGACCGTGCGAAAATTTTCATTCGGCGGTAAAGTCAACTCAGGTATATTTTATTACCTGTGTTGAGTCATCAACTTTTCATTTCCGGAATCAGAAATTCCTGTTTTTTGTTTTTTTTTTTTTGCAATAATAATAAATGCTCGCAAATTTCATCTCGGTTATTTTTATTTAAAAATGTGGCAAAAGATAAATCTAAACAATTTTATTATTATTATTATATAATTTTTTTGTTTAGGGAGGGGGAGGAGAAAGAGGGATTAAAAGATTAAAAAATTTTAAATACGTTAAAAATGCAGCTAGTTAAAAAAAAAAAAGCTTTACTTATTAACGGTAGGAATGAGGGGGAGGAGGTGGTGGAGAAGAAGCAAGCACGTTGTCTACCGTCTGCACTTGTTTTTTTTTTTTAAGGGCATTAAAACAGATTTTTTTTTTTTTTTTTTTATGAGTCGTATAAGTTCAATAAAGCGGTGACGCCATTTTGAAAATATTAAAAAAAAAAAGTTTAATGACATTTAAATTTATTATAATTTTTTTTTTTTTTTTTTTTTAAATTTATGGGACTTTTTTTTTTTTTCGTGTGCGTGCGTGTGCGTGAGTAAGTGCGCGAGTGCGTGAGTTTAAAGCAGAAGATTTTTTGTATCGACTTTTTCCTTATTTTTTTATGTGAGAAATGAGAGAAAAAGTTTAAGGGTCGTCGTAAATTTTCTTAATAATTTTTTTTCATCCCTTCCCTCCGCCCTCCTCTCCCACCACTCATCCACGTTTCGACGAATGATGGTATTAGTATAAAGGAAAAAAGGAAAAAAAGTTATCGAGAAAATTTGATCGTTTGTCGTATTCATTGTTTTTCTTTTATCGTTTGTTTGTTTGTTTGGTTTAGCTTACAAAAATCTTTCGATTGTGTTTATCTCTCTCTCTCTCTCTCTCTTTCTATCTTTATTTATTTATTTTTATATATATTTTCTTGAGATCTTGTTACACATCACAGTGGTAGTGATTATTGTTATTATTATTTATAGTAAATAAAATTTGATCGAAAAGTTTAATTTATCGAAGTAAAATAAATAATAGTTTATAATACTCGATTCCTGGTCTCCTCCCCTCCCCTTTTCCCAGTATAAGGAAAATTAGGAGAAAAACCGGAAATAAACCAAATAAAAAAAATAAATTGTAAATTTGTTACGATTTTCCACAGCTCTCTCTCTTTCTCTCTCGCCCCCTCCCTTTCGTGGATTTTAAATCAAATTACCGATTTCGCATGGAAAGAATAAATTTTCTTTTTATCTCCTCTTCCCCTCCCCTCTTCTCTCCTCCTAAAAAAAAAAAAAAATGAGAAATTTCCGTGGAAAAGGTTATTCAATTTTTTTTTTTTTTTTAATTTTATTACATTAATTTTGTTATTCCGGTTTAAAAAAAAAGGAAAAAAAAGGAAAAAAGAAAAAAAAATTTTTTTTTCCTTTTTTCGTAACCTTTTTCTCTCTCTCTCTCTTTTCACCGCCCGTGAAAATTTTTTTTTTTTTTTTTTTTTTTTTTTTTTTTTGGGACGACAGATGTGACCTTATGTCAAAAAAAAAAAATAAATAAATTTTCGCAGCTTTCACGAGTAAACAAAAAACAAAGTAAAAAAATTGCGTGACCCCGGCTAAATCAATTTTTTTTTTTTTTCCCCCCTTCAAATTATTTTTTAATTTTTATTTTTCTTCTGCTTGTTGTTGTTGTTGTTGTTGTTTTTACTTTTGCTTACCTTTGTGTTTTTAAACAAAACAAATCGTTCCGTAAAATCCGTGAAGCGTGTTAACTTTTTGGCAACGAAAACTTTTGTGTAAAAAAAAAAAAAAAAAAAAAAAAAAAAAATATTTCTCAGACTGTGTGTGTGTGTGTGTGTGTGTGTGTGCGTATATATATAAATAAGATTTTCGAGCTGGCGAACGGAGCAGAAGAAGAAAAAAAAATAAAAAAAAAAAATGATTAGACAACACGTAGGAGTCGAAAAGATTTAAAAAAAAAAAAAAAAGAAATTTCTTTTTAGTTATTTTTCGTGCTCCCCATCGTTGTGTTGTAAATTTTTTCTTTTTTTTTTTTTTTTGTATTCGTCGCAGTTTCGTATTTTTTAATTAATAAGTTTTAAATTATCGTTCAATCGTTCGTTGTTGTGATTTTTTTTGTTTGTTTTTGGTCGTCGAGAAATTTCGTGTGTGCTTGTTATTATTATTATTACTATTATTATTATTTTAATTCTTTTTATTGAGATTGAATCGGTGCGAAAAAGCGAAAAGAAAAGAGAAAAGGAAAATTAAAATTTTTCCTTTAAATCGATGTCTCGTACATTAATAATCGATTAATCGTTTCGTATAAGGAATTTAAAACACGTTTTATTGACACGTCAAATTTTATTTCTTTATTTTTATTTATTTATTAACGTATTTTTTAAAAAAAGTTTCGAATGATTTAATTCGTTTTCCTCCCCCCCCTCTCTCCACTTAAGAACTCGAAATTTTCGGGCCTTAAAGAAAAAAAAAAGAAAGAAGTCGTTAGGGATTAGGTCGTGGTTGTTGTTGAATTTTTTCGACATAAAATCTTTACAGTTTTTAAATGGTAGTAGTGGTAGTAGTAGTAGTAGTAGGCAGTGGTTCCTGCCACGTTTAGTCATTTTCATTCACGAAAAACGTCGCGAATTGTTATTAAAACTTTGAGGTTTTTTAGTACGAACCATCAAAAAATTTACATAAAATTATTTATGTGACACGAAATAGGATTTTCAATTTTTTTTTGTTTTTTTTCTGCCACTTTTTCACATTTTCAATCTCGTTAATGTCTCGTGAAATGTTTTTAAATTAAAAAAAAAAAAATGGCGATTTTCGGTTGTGAATTCGAAAAGAATTAATTGAAAAATAATAAATGAATTTTATTCGATCAAAACAGAGCAGAAAACGACGAAATTTGTTCGATTTCATTCATTCATTCATTCATTCATTCATTCGTTCGTTCATTTTATAACACGAATCGATTAAGCAATTGATATCCAAGTGCCAAAATAATAATAATGATAATAATGAATCGAAGTAAAATAATATTAAAAAAATACAAAACGAAAAAAAAAATTGAACGTTAAAAAAAAAAAAAAAGGACAAAAAAGAGGAAAATTTTTTAAAAAAAGGTTGGGAGATTTCGTCTCTCCAACTTGGATGGACAACCGAATGTTAAAAGGATCGAAAAACGTTTTTGTCGTAAACGATAATTCGAAACCATCGACAACAACCGCGATCGAAAAACCCCGTAAAAAATTATCGTTTAAAGAACCGGAAATAATGGGTTTCAACAACAAGAGTAATAATAACAAGAGTTTACAGGAAACGAATTTGACGAAAACGAAAAGGAAAATGGAAAGAAAATATTTGGATAGGGAAAGGGAAAGGGAAAAAGTTTTGAATTTGCAAAAGAGAATAAGCGAAGAGGATGAAGATTGGGACGAATACGAACAAGAACTCGAGGTAAAAAGAAAATTTTTTTTCAAAGTTTTTTCTGTCGACGCTAAAAAAAAAGATGACGGCGAGAGTTCGGTAATGACGTCAGACACACGACGATTTTTAAAAAAGGCGGAAGGAAATTTAAAATACGTTAAGAATTTGAATATTTTTCGCGGTAAAAAAGGAAAACGGAAGTCGCAGACTTTTTTTTTTCTCTATTTTTTCTAAATCAAAATCGAAAAGCGATGTATTTTATTCAAGTTAGTAAAGTACCAACAGAGAACGCGTCTTTTGAGTTTGGCATTATTATTATTATTATCATTATTGTAGGGAAAGTGAAGAATTTTTTTCTTTTATGGGTTTCTGTTATTTTAAGAGTTCGTTTAAATTTCGTAAGCAATTTAAAAAAATTATGCTAAAAATAAATATAATTTGATTTTGATTTCTTACTCATTTTGACGAGAGTGGATTTTCAAGTGTTGCTCCCACGTGGTTTTGATGGCAATGCACTGGAACCTGTCTCTCGTTAAAGAAAAGAAAAAAAAACGAAACGAAATTTATTGCTTTAACGGGGGGAAATGCGATTTGAACGGTTCGAGAAAGATGAAAGGAAGAAAGAATGAAAACGTGGGAAAAGCAAACAAAAATAAGAGGGAGGGTGAATAAGAAGGTGGGTGGGGAGGGGGTATAAGAATTTTTTATGAAAACTTATTGAAAAAACGTTTCGACATTTTTATTACCAAGGGTAAGAAAACTCTTAGAGAGAGAAAAATTATTTGAGTTTGTTTGAATTGTGTGTGTGTGTGTGCGGGTGTTGGAATAAAAATTTTTTTAAAATGGTCTTTCACGTCTAAACGCATGAACGTGTTTCCGTTTCCTTTTTTAAAAAAAAAAAAGAGGGACGGGACGGGATGGGAGAAGGAGGAGGAAGAGGAAATGACGTAAACCGATGCATGACTGTGAAAACTTGAAACCGTTTAACATGTCATTTCCCGGGTTCGGCATCGTCATCATCATCATCATCGTCAAAAAGAAACAAGAATTTTTTTTTATATCGTCCCGAGGGAGGGTAAAAGGAAGGAAAAAAATGGAGGGGGAAAAAGAATAAGTAGGCGATGATAGACGCCCGGAAAAGAAAAAAAAGAAAAAAAAAATTTGCTCCGGGGAATTCAATAAAAAAAAAAAATAAGAGAATTTTTTTTTTTTTTGCTCCAGTATTTTTTTTTTTTTTTCATTCTATTTCTCTCTCTCTCTCTCATTTTTTTTCCCATATCTTGATGAATTCATAGGAGAGAGAGAGAGAGAGAGAGGTTTGTAAATTATAATTATGCCGTCGAATCAAAAAGTTTGAATTTTTTTTTTTTTTAATTTTTAATTTTTTTTGCTGTCCTTTTTTACGTGGCGAACAACGATCGAGAGATGAGGAGACAAAGAGAGAGAGAGAGATTGAGTGAGTGAGAGAGAGGGAAAAAACGTGATTAAAAAATCCATTTGCCAAAAAAAAAAATAATTGCTTCACAGGCGACCGAATGACATAATTTTCCTTTTTTTTTAACCGTAGCAAAAAAAAATCTTTTGCTGATGTTGTGTTCAAAGGACGACATTGATTTATTGATTCATTGAATCGGACAATAAAAAAAAAAAAAATGGCGGGATTAATTTAATTAACCGAAATCAATCGTTTTGAAATTTTGATATAAAAACTATATTGCGGCAAAAAAAAATAAAATAAAATCGATTCCGTTTTTTTTTTTTTTCGTTTGCTATAAATTTTTATAATCTCGAATTTGCTACGGGAATCGGTTGTCTGTAGCAAAAAAAAAAAAATTAATTCATTTAAGTATAAATTTAAAGTGTTTACTCCGTTTTCTCTCGTTAGTCTCTAACGCGTTCGTTTATCTAACGAACTGAAAATATGAAAGGGAGTTTATTTATTTTTGTTTGCGCTGGAAAGCGATAGAAAGAGAACTGGGGGAGGGAGGGGATGGGAGGGGAGGGGAAATTTTTCTTTTTTTTTCCATGTACTTTCCGTAAAGTTCTTCAACATCCTTCTTGTCTTCCCCTCTTTTCCCTGTTCTGCTTCCCGTTCTCTCGATTCGTATTTCCTCGACAATTTACACGAAAAAAATTATTTACATAACAATTTTCTTTTTGAATTCAAATTTAATTTTATCATCTTTTTCACTAAAAAAAATGTTTCCTCCCCTCCCCACACCTCCCCTCCTTCATCGTTAAAGTCTTTTCTTATTATCATTATTATTATTATTATTTTTTGTGTGAGTGAAAGAATGGAAATGGAAAAAGTGGATTTTTTTTTTTTTTTTTTAATATAATCGTTTGCGTTATGTTTTCGCGTTTCCACCCCCCAACTTCCCCCCATCTTCTTTTTAATACGAAATTTCGACGGAATTTATTGAAGGAAATTCACATTCTCTCTCTCTTTCTCTCTTTCTATTTCGCAGCAAAAAAAAGGGGGGGAAAGAATAAGGAAATGTTAAATCAAAAATATTGAGATGCAAAAAGTGTAATTTTTCCTTTTTTTTTTTTTTAGAATGCGTGACGTACTTATTTATTTATTTATTTTTTTTATATTATTTTCGGTAAGAAATTTAACGACTCGAAAGGGTTTATAATATGCAGATAATATTTTTGTGGGGAGACGAGAAAAAAATAAATAAATAAATAAAAAATTAAATTTATTAATTTGAAAAAAATAAAAAAATAAAATGGAAAGTAAAAAATTTAGGCCGAATATTTTTTGTTTTAATATCATCGTCGTCATTAATATTATTATTATTATTGTATTTTTTAGAAAATGTGAAAAAAAATTTCCAAGATGGTGGATGGAGATTATAATAATAATAATTATTATCATTTTCTTCTTTTATTGTTTTCTGTTTTTTAATAATTTCGAAGCGTTGGTTTTGGCAGTGGTCGTGGCAGTAGTAGTTGCAGTGGTAGTAGTTGTTCGTCTTGTTGCTTACGTTTAATTTACAAAAAAAAAAAAAAAAAGAAACCTTTGTCTTTTACATTCACCTCTTTTTTTTTATTTTTCTTTTTTTTCTTTATTTTTTATTTTATTTTTTCAAAATAATTGATCGATTAATCGATCGATCGTTTTTCGATAATTCTCTCAATCGATTCACGATCGAATCGTTTACATCCAAAAAAAAATTTTTTTTAAATTACGCATAAACGAGAAATTAAAAACTCGTATATAAAATGACTAATTCGAAATTTTCTTTTCTTTTTTTTTTTTTTTTTTTTTAAAAAAAGTATTTTTATTTAATTGAGTTTAATTAATTATATTTTTAATACGCTTTTCCTTTTTTTTTTTTTTTTTTTTTTAATAAAAAAATTTTTTACGGTTGGCAACACTATTTTTTTTTTTTTTTTTTTTTTTAAATGCACTTTTACTTTTTTGCGTTCAAAGTCATTCGATCATTTAATCAAACGGTCATTGTTATTGTTTATTTAAAAATGGCGCCATATTTATTTAAATTTTTAATCGCAGCGTTTCCGGTTTCCGGTTTTGCGCGCATATTATAAAACACGTGACGACGGTAACTAAAAAGGAAATTTTCTCTCTCTCTCTGATTAAAACGCAAAAAATAAATTATGATAATGATGTACAATTATCATTACGAGAATTTTCATTTCTCGGGTTCAGTTGGTATTAAGAGTTTCATAACTTTCATTTAATTTCACGAGTGTGCGTGGGTGTGCGTGCGTGCGTGTGTCGGTCGTGTTATCAAATTCCCCATTAAAACTTTTACGGTAAGGTAAATTGAAAAGTTTAAAAGGGAATTTCTGTAAGTGAAGTTACAAAGCAAAAAGTTTTCACATAATTTTCACGCATTGAACGAAAACTTTTTTTTTTTTTTTTTTGTTGCGATGAGTGGTAATTGGTTGATGAAATGGTTGTTTTGAATTTGACTTTTTCGATAAATTTCCTTCTTTTCTTTTATTTTCTTTAAGAAAAATATTCACTCGTAATATATTCGAATTTTTAGCGTCGTTTCCGGTCTGTTTTTTTTTTTTTTTTTTTTGATCACATCCTGGAATTTTTCCCATATTTTTCCTGTAAATGGTGCCGGATGTAATTTCAACCGCTTTTTTGATGCTTTTGTAAGATTTATTATTATTATTATCATCATCGCCGTAAATTAAACATTTTGTTACGCGTTCTCGATGAGATTTAGGAAGGTAAGGTTCACGAACCAGGTAGAAATGCCATATCGTTTGTTTTAATTTAAAGGCAACGAAACATTGTTTGTTTTTCCTTTTTTCCTTTTCCTTTTCTTTTTTTTTTTGGAAAATTTAAGAGTTTTAAAAGGATTTTAACGAGTTTTTCCGAGAAAGTCGTTTTTCCGGGAAATTCGGGGAAAGGGAAAACTTATGAAATTACGTATGATGATCAGGTAATATTGAAAATTAGGAAATTTCGAAAAGGGGGAAACGATATTTAATTTATTAAAAAAAAAAAAAAAAAAAAAAAAAAAACTGTAGTCACCGGAAGTTGTTTTGTTTCGTCACGTGGTTGTCACACCGGGTGGTGAAAAATATAATCCACGTGTTCTCTTTCAGACATTTTAATTTAATTTAAAAATTTTGAATTTTTTCAGAGACAAGCCATGAGAATAGTTAGAACCGTCGGTCAAGCCTTTGAAGTTTGTCATAAATTGTCGCTGAACACGCCTTCGTCCGTTGATGACGATCAAGAAATATTAAACGACACGGAAGATGGGGAAAGCGAAAGATGTAGCGAAGCTTTCAGCGAATCCAAAAAGGGTAAGCTTGACCACTACTACTACTACTAATATACATAAATAAATAAGACTCGCGATTTATTTCCCCCTTCCCTCCCCATCCGCCCCCCAAAAATAAGTAAATGATTATATTTCAATCGCACGTCTCTTTTAAAATTTAATAAACGTTTTCTATTGGTCGATGACTCGCGGTCGTCGACCTTAAATTTTCTTTTTTTTATAACTTTTTGTTTTAAATTTTGACAGTTTCGTATTTTTTAATTTAATATGATTGTTTTAAAAACAAATGACGGTGAAATAATAAATCTTTTTTTTTAAATAATAATAATAATAATAATAATAATAATAATAATAATAATAATAATAATAAGAAAAGAAAAGAAAAGTAGGTGAAAATAATGTTTTATTGCGGTAATAAAATTTAAAAAATTATTATTATTCTAGCAATTTAATCTGTTTTGATAAAAAAAAAAAAAAAAACATTTTGAAAAAATTTTCTTTTGCGTTTTTTTTACGATCAAAATCGGAAAATTTTATTATTATTATTATTATTATTATTATTATTATTATTTTCTTTTCTTTTCACATCCGGTTATTTTGACACTTGACAATTGCGGAAATGAATTAAACGTTTTTATTCGATTCGAAAGAAAAGCGATCCTTTTTTTTTTTTTAATCTGGAGCTTTTAACAAGTCGCGATTTTTTGATTTTTCCTGGAATCGTTTACGTCATCATCGTCGTCGTGATAATTATTATTATTATTATTATTATAAATGTTTACAAACTTGTCTCGCGTAATTTTTAAAAAGGTTTTTTTTTTTTTTTTTAATGCGTTTTATTTGCTAATTGCGGGTACATTTTGACGTTTCGCATGAAAATTTTTATTACAGAAAATGTGTGGATCAGAAAAATTAATAAAAGATTTGGGGATTCCCTTTTTTTTGATCGGGAAAAATTTTTTATTTTTTTAAAATCGATTTTCAGAGATCTTTGTGTAAAGGTTTCCGGTACATCAAACGGGTTCGCCCGATTTTATTTCCGATTCCGGAACTTTTCGTTCTCATTTTCAATTTTCTTCGTATTTTGATTTTGTTTTTCTCCCTCCCCTTCCGGTAATTTTTTTTTTTTTTTTTTTTTTTTTGGTTGATGACGTTCGGTTCGTTTTTCTTGCGTGGATTTTGTGGATTCATTTTATTTTTATTTATTATTATTATTATTATTATTATTATTATTATTTTAGCTTTTGTTAAGAGTGTTTTTTAGCGTTCATTACAGATATCGTTCGATATCGTTGTTGTTGTTGTTGTTGTCGTAAAAAAAATTTTTTTTCGAAGAATGAATGGAATTTCTCGAACTTTATTATCATTATTATTATTTTAATCGTGATCATCATCATCATCATCAGTCAATATTGTCAAAATTTATCTCGTGATTAAAAAGATATATGATCGGTTTTTGTGGTTTTTTAAATCAAAGTTTTCGACGGGAAGATAAAGAAAAAAAAAAAATCGCACTCGGTTAAAAAAAATTGCGAAAAAATTAGAAAAGAAAAAGAAGAAAAAAGAAAAAAAAAAATTTTTTTAGTTTTAATTTTAATTTTAATTTTATTCACTTTTTTATTATTTCATTTCATTTCTTTTATTATTATTATTATTATTATTATTATTATTATAGCGGAGGATTTAACGAGCTCAGACAGTTTTTATTGATGTTTTAGTGTCTCATTTTGAGATAATTTTCCGGTTCCCTTTGCCAAATGTTTCTTTTCAAAAAAAAAAAAAAAATTTTCCGTTGTGTGACGTCTTTATATAATTATCATCATCATCATCATCGTTCTTAACCACGCGTTTATGAGTTTTCCTTTTTTCTTTTCTTTTTTTTTTTTTTGTTTTTCTTCTTTCCTCTTCTATTATTCTTTAACGTCCTTCCTTCCTTTTTCTTTTGTTTTTCATTCTTAAGAAAAAAAAATCTTTGTCGATTCTTTCTCTCTCTCTCTCTCTCTCTCTCTCTCTCTCTCTCTCTCTCTCTCTCTCTCTCTCTCTCTCTCTCTCTCTCTCTTTCTTTGACACGAAATCAAACGTTCTCGTTTGAGCTTTTTTTTTTTTTTTTAATTTGTCACGCGAAAAGAGTAAATCGATGCGTATAATTGAGATTCGTGGTGACGGATGCAGTTGACTTGAAAAAAAAAAAAAAAAAAAAAAAATTTTTTTCTAATTTTTCGGAAAAAGCAAAAAATATCAGGCGAGGAGGCAGCGTGAAATTTTAAAGCAAACAAACAAACAAACAAACAAAAATTATAAAGAACAAAGAAAATAAAATTTATTACTCGTCCATAATAATAATAATAATAATAATAATTTTACGAAAAATTACAATAATTATAATTAATTTTTTTAATATAAAATCGAGCAGAGAGAGAGAGAAAGAAAATTATCGATTCGTTTCGTTTAAAATTTTGTTTTTTTGGGTTTTTTTTTTTTTGTTTTTTCAAAATAGAGAAATACGTTAAAGAAAAAAAAAATGGAGGACATCATCGTGATCCCAGCACGACTATTGGTCTTAGTCCAAGTCACAAGATCTATTATTTTAACGTGGCACATAAAAAATTTTTTTTTTTTTTGACTGTTTGTTCTTTTGTGACAGACGTAAAAAGACGTGTGTATACGGAATCCAGCCTTGAAAATGAAATTAAAAATTTTAAAATGATATTGATGATGATGATGTTGATGAGGACGAAAACGATGATGTTAATAATAATATTAACGACGGTTACGGTTTGACTTCTTTCCCCCCTCCCCATTTCCCCCTTTTCCCCTTTCTGTCTCCTCCCCACCGGAAAAAACGATTTCGATTTGACGTGCGAAAACTAAATTTAGTCGTATTTGATGGCGTGGAATTAAAAAACCGTGAATTTTTTTTTTTTTTTTTTTAATTTTGACAGTTAATCGAATTCTTTTAAAAAAAAAAAAAAGAAAATTTACGGATGTAAATGCTGCATGTGTTTATACGCACACGCACACGCACACGTTTATTTTCGCTGTTGAGGACGTTGAGAAGAAAAAAAAGAAAGAAAGAAAATTAAAGGAAATTTTTTTTTTTTTTTTGTTCTCTTTTTCTCCTTTTTCTTTTTTTAGCTTTTCGCGGAATTTTTTTTTTGATTTGAAAAATGCGAATTATGCGATCAATGAAAAACGACTGATTGAATGATTGATTGATTGATTGATTGAATGAATGAATGAATAAATGAATGAACTAAAGAGTGAAAAAAGCCATAAAATACGTAAAATAAAAAAAAAGTTGTAAAAAAGAATTTCGCTGTTGTTTGTTATTGTTTGTACGTCGAAAAAAATAATAGAAAAACGTAAAATTTAAATTTTCACTTATTATTATTATTATTATTATTATTATTATTATTATTATTATTACTATTATTATTATTATTTGTTGATTTTTTTTTATTACGCGTACGTAAGCGAAACTTTTCCATCGGAAAACTCGGATTTGTCGACGTCATCATCGAGCAGACGTTGTTTCACGCATAAGAAAAAAAAGAAGGAAGGGGGGGGGGAGTGGAAATGGAAATTATTATTATTATCACGGATGTGAATATACGTGTGTATGCTCACGAAATAAAAAGGAGGGGGTGGGGGGCTCACGACACGATTTTAAAATTAAACAAAAAAAAAAAAGGGGGTTTAAACGAGCACGTCGTAGTAATTTAATTTTTTGTTTTTAATTATATTTTAATGAGGGGGGAAGAAAAATGGAGAAGGGGAGGACTTGCTGGAGAAATTTTCTTTTTTTTTTAATCATCTATTTATTTTTTTATTCATCTTGTTTATTATTATTTTTTCTTGTCTGATCTCTTTAAATCGTCCTTTTTTTTTGTTGGATGGTGCGCGGTTGTTTTCACCGCGGAAAATAATATAAAAAAAAGTCAAAAAATATTGTCTGATGATGTTTAGAAGGTTTCAGAGCTGGAAAACTGGAAAACTGGAGAGAGAGATAGAGAAAAAAAATAAATTTATTTTATGGCGTATTTTTTTTTTTTTAACGAGAGTTTTAAAGTCGTTTTTTTTTTTAAGGGAAAAATAATTTTTTGTACCTGATTTCTTTTCTCTTCCCCCCCTCTTACTCTCGTACATTTATTTAATGCTTTTCGTAAAGTTTCAAGTTTTTCCTTACTTTTTTTTTTCTTTTTTACCCCGTATAAAAAGAGGAAGCAGGGAGTGGGAGAGGGGAGGAGGAAGTAATTCGAACATGATGTTTATGAAACCGTTCTCCGTGACTTTAACTTTGTTTAAAAAAAAAAAAAAAAAATTTAAGAAAAAAAAAGAAGAAAAACGATACCTAAAGTTTATATTTAAAAAAAAAAAAGAAAAAAAGGAAGAAAGGAAAGAAGTGGGGAGGGGAATATCACGTGATGTAGTAAACTTTTCCATTATACGTTTTTTTTTTTTTTTATGATGATAATAGAATTTTCATCATAATGGAAATAAATCGGTTTTTGCCCTTCCTCTCTCTCTCTCTCTCTTCCTCCCTCCACCTCCTACCGATTTGTTAATAAATTAATCTCATTGGTTGGATTTTCGGCTTAGGCTTCCCGTGATTGGCTTAATTTTTTTTTTTTTTTTTTTTTTAATTTCATTAAATTTAAAACGTTCGGTGTCGACTCGACCTCATTAATATTTAGGCCAAAAAAACGTTGAATAATGGAATTATAAATTTTTCGTTGTTTCCGTTATATCGAGAATCGATCGATTTAAATCTCCCTCATCGAAATCGATACATCGCCCCCCGAGAAACAACGTTGAAATTTAAATTTATTTATTCGTTATCGATGGTCGTAAAAGTGAATATGAAATTTCGTTGCATTTCTTTTCCTCCCCCCCTTATATTATTATTATTATTATTATTATTATTATTATTATTATTATTATTATTATTATTATTATTTTATGTGCAATTGATTTATTATTATTATTATTATTTTTTTTTTATAGAGAGAAAATGAAAAAATATATTTAATTTAATTTATGTGATTATTATGTTTTTTTTGTTTTCCGTTTTTTTGGCGCGAATCGTTAATTAAAAAAAAGGAGGGGGAGAGAGGAGAGAAACGAAAGAATCGTTGCGTGTGTTGCATGTGTTGCGTTTATTTGTTTTTCGTCTGTCTATATGTACGCACATAACAAATTGTCATTGACGTCATAGAAGAAAAAGAAAAAGAAGAAAAAAAATGAAAATAAATAAATAAATAAATGAAATAAAAAAAACTTTTTCGATTCATTTTATAAAATCGAACCGGATGAGAGAAAAAGAGGAGGGGGTGGGGAAGGGATAGGGATGGGAAAAGGAAATGGGAAATGCGATTTTTCCGTTCGTATTATTTTGCACTTTTAAAATTTAATAAATACATAATAATAATGATGATGATGTTTTGCCGGCGTGAATGTTTTTTTTTTTTTTTTTTGTTTGTTGTACGTTCGAATTTTCCGGAAAGTCGATTTCGGCGTTTTTAATTTTTTTATTTTTTATTGTTTTACGATGTGGGTTTTCCTTTTTTTTGACGAGTTGACGGAAAAAAAAAAAAATTTCCGTCCTCCTGTTCCTGAAAGTTCCTGAAAAAAGAAACGGGTTCTTCCCTCCCCCCTCTCTAACTCCACGTCATTTTTCCGGAACGAGGGAGTCATTTAAAAAAAAAAAAAAAAAAAAAAAAAACTGAGTCCGACGGGAAAGAAAAATAAATTAAAAAAAAAGAACAGGAGGAGAAAAATGAACTTTTCCTTTTCCTCCCCTTTCCCCCCATCTCCACAATATAATTTAAAATGAATTTTCGTCTTGTTGCCGCGAGAGTTTTTATATCGCGTAATCTTTTTTTCCGATCTAAATTAAATAATAATCGAAAAGAAAATGTCTTTTGTTTTGTTTTTTTTTTTTTTTCGAAAACAAAAAAAAAAAAAAAAAAAAAAAAAAAAAAATAATAATAATAATAAAGTGAAAAACAGTAAATCAGTTTTTGGCATCGTTAGATTTATTAAAAAAGGATCGACTCTCTATATACAATATTGTGACGTAAATCGTTTTTAATTTTTTTTGGCATCATTGTATAGAAAAAAAAGAATATCTGGACCCTCGCCACCGAGCCAGATTTTCTTTTTTTTCTTTTTCTTTTATCTTAATATTTTCTTCATATTTCTCCTCCTTTTCTTTTATCTGTATCTTTCTGTTTTCTTTTTCCTTTTGTGCTCTGTACAAAATCCTCACGGAGTGCGTTTAACTCGCGCCTCTCTCTCTGTTTATATTTTTTTTTTTTTCCTTTTTTTTTCGCCCGTAAATTACTCGTAAATATAGAAAGTAAAAATGAATAAATTGTAAAAAATAAAATTTCGACACTTTGATTCCCCCCCCTCTCTCTTTTTCTCCTTCTCTTTCCGTTTTTTCTTTCATTCGTTTTATTTAAAAACAAACATGGCGGTCAACCGGAATTTCGAATATTTTATCCCTTGCGTATCTTCGTAAATTTCGTGAGGTGTAAAAAAATTCAGGTATCGGGATTTCGCGATTCGCACGATTTTTACTAATGATTATAATTATAATTATTATTATTATTGTGGTTTAACGCGTGAATTTTCATTTCAGCGGATCCACTCGTAGATTCGATTAACTGCGAAATATTTCCAGGAGAAGATTCGACTTCGACGCAAGAAGTCGACGGAATCGTTTCGAATCCACCACCACCCAACGGTCCGGCGAACCAAAGACCTTTGAGGTTAGACATGATTCCTCCGCCACCGAACGCGAGCAAAAGAAGTTCGCCGCTGGTGAGTAAAATTCATTTTTAACTCAATTTTTGTTTGTCTCATCGTTTAAAAAAAAAAAAAAAAAATTTGTAAACGTTTGTTTAAGAACGGAGGAGAAACGTACATATCACCCCTCACGGAACCGTTGAAATCATCGGGAGAACAAATTCCATCGGCGGGCACGCCACTGAGTGCTCACCACGAAATACAATTATTAAAAGAACAATTGGATCAACAATCACAGCAAACTCAAGCTGCTTTAGCTCAGGTGCACCTGCTCAGGGATCAGCTGGCCGCGGAAACAGCTGCTCGATTAGAGGCCCAGGTAAGAAAAAAAAAAAAAAAAGAAAAGATTTTTATATCTTTTTCGTGTATCCGTACACTTTTATTATTATTATTATTATTATCTGAGGTCAGGTGTTAATGGCGAATGCACACGAAAGATTCTTAATCAGGTTTTTATGTTTTCTTTGTCGATTTCCCCCCCCCTCCCTCCTTTATCTTTTTTTATCAATGAAAAAAAAAAAGGTCGTAAAAATTATTTGTGAACCAATGAAAGAACCAATGAAATGAAAGGAAAGAACGATGATAGGATTTTTGGGTTATTGATGAAAAATTTCAACTTTTTTATTTTGTCAGAAATAAATTAATGTGGCGGGAGTTTATAAAGAAAAAAAGGATTTTCATTGAAAGGGAAAGAAAAAGAAAAAAAAATGGCGGCGGTCGAAAAAATTAAATTTTTTTTTTCTTTTTGTCCCCCCCTTCCTCCCGTTTGAAGAAATAATTCATATTTAATTTAATGATATTATATTCTTTGTAAATAATAATAATAATAATAATAATGGTGGTGGTGGTGGCGGTGGTGATAATAATAAATAAAGATTTAAATAAAAATAATTAAAGTAATTAAAAAACTAAGAGTTAAGTAATTAAGAAAAAGGGAAAAATTCTATAAAAATTATTATTATTATTATTTTTTATTTTCTTGATCTTTTATCATTCTCTCTTTTTTTTCACTCTCTCTCTCTCTCTCTTTCTCTCTGTCTGTTTTTCTGTTTTTTTTTTTTTTTTTTTTATTAATTTGTTTTGTATTTTGAATGACCTTTTTTTTATGAATTTTTTAATGAAAGTACTGAACGATCCGACCAATCAAAACGTTTCTTTTTTTTTTTTTTTAATTTGTTAGTTTTCGATTGGCGTGTGGTTACAACACGTCTTTCTCTATTGGTGTAATTGATTAACAATGATTTTTAAAATGTTAAAATGGCGTTTCCCCTCCTCCCCTCCCCCCAAAAAAGCATCGAATAAAAGTTTTGTTTTTTTTTTTTTTCATTTTTACCAGGCAAGGACTCATCAGCTTCTCGTTCACAATAAAGAATTATTGGATCACATAACCGCGTTGGTGAATCATTTACAAGAACAGGAAAGAACACAAAAACCTTTGTCGTCGTTGGGACAAAACGTCACGATGATGCCGCAGGTAAGGAAAAAAAAAAAAATGATGACGAAATATTACTTGAGAACCTCATTACTAACACGAATGATAACGAATAATAGCATGCCTTAATTATTTATTATTTAACTCAAGAAGAATTTTTTTATTTCCGTTTGACTTTTTTCCCTGCAAAAAGAGGGAATTTTTTTTTTTTTTTTTTTTACATTTTTTTGTCGTTAACTAATATTATTATTATTTAATGATAAACTTATGGCGGAAATGTGATTTTTACGAGGAGAGTAAAAGAAAGAAAGAGGGAAAAAAATTACCCGTTCGCATCCGGTTGTAAATATTATTTAAAGCCCTAAATGATTTAGTTTTTAAAATAAAAAAAAAAAAGATGGCGGAGTGGCGGGAACGTCGGCGATGTTGCCGGTAAAAAAAAAAAAAAACAGATTTTTTTATTTTTATTTTTTTTGAAAGATTCTGATTATTTTTTTAAATATTTTTCTATTAAAAAAAAAAACAAAAAAAAAAAAACAATTTAACGTCGGTCATAAATTATTAGTTTGTCTGTTGCGTTTGTTTGTTTGTTTGTTTGTTTGTTTACTTATTTATTTAATTTTTTTTAATATTTTTTTTGCGTATTTTTTGTCGCGTAATTTTTTTTATTTTTTATTTTTTATTTTTGATTTGTAATTTTTTTTTTTTTTAATTTTTTAAAAAATTTTTGTAACAATAATAATAATAATAATAATAATAATAATAATAATAATAATAATAATAATGGCTTGTTCTTTATTTGTTGATTTTTATTATTATTATTATTATTATTATTATTTATTTATTTTAATTTTTTTATTATTAATTTTGATTACCGTATCGTTTTGTAATAATTTTATTAATTTTTTTTATATTTTTTTTGTAATATTATTGTAACTTTTTTGTTTGTTTGTTTGTTTATTGATTTATTAATTTTTATTATTGATTTGTTTGTATTCACGTTTGTTGCGTTGTTAAAAAATCATCATATAAAAAATTGAAACAGCAAAAATGTCGTGAAGTCGAACCGAATCGAACCGGGTTAGGTTATGTTTAATTATTGTTTTTTTTTTTTTTTTTAAACGAGTTTGACTTTTTTCATTACCCCCCCCCCTTATACACCTCCTCCCTCTGTTTGCTTATACCCGTAGGAAGGGGCGAAGGGGGGGAAAAGTTATACGAATTCGTATAGTGTGGTCATTTTATTTCCCTTCCCCCTCCCCTCCGTAGTTTTAATGGGATCGAAATTGACGTGAATTTCTGAAGTCGTTTAAAATAAAATTGTTTTCTCTCTCTCTCTCTCTCTCTCTCTCACACACACACACACACACTCTTACTCTCTTTCCTTCTCTCTCTTTCTCTCTCTGTGTAACCAATCATTTTATTTTTTATTTTTATTTTTTGTTCGGCAGAAAATTTTTTAATGACTCGAACGACTCGGAATGACGTCAATCGATAACATTTATGTAGTAATGGTGGTAGTATTATTATTATTATCATCATAATTTCCCAATGGAAAATCGGACGTAAAATTTAATTACTCGTTTAAAAAAAAAAAAAAAAAAAAAAAAAAAAAAAAAACAAGAAAAATCAATAAATCAATAAATAAATATTTTTAAAAATTTGATATTTTTATTACCGTAATAATTATTTAATGACATTATTTAATATAAATAGAATAAAGAAAGAATACGATGATGATGATGATGATAATGAAGGAAAAGATGAAGAAAAACAAAAAACAAAAACAAAACGATTTTCTCGTTTTTTAAATTTTATTTCTGTCGATTGTTGTTTGCTGTTTCAATGAATACATATTGGAAAATTTAAATTGTCGTCAAAAGTTGTGGGTTGTTTCTGTTTGTTTATTTGTTTGTTTATTTTTTTTAAACGTGAATGAATTTTATTATGTATTTAATAATTTACATATTTATTTATTTATTTATTTATTTATTACAGGTCTTTGCTTTAAATTTATTGGATTGAATAGAAAAAAAAAAACAAAAAACAAAAAGAGAGAGAAAGAATAGGTATATAATAATCGATAAAATCGATAAATTTTAATATTTTTAATATAAAATGTCTGAAATCGTTTTTTCTTTTTTTTTTTTTTCAAGCAAACGTGAAATAATTTTTTGCTTTTATGAAAAGTCAAAGAATTTTACTCCTGAAATTATTATTATTATTATTATTATTATTTTAATATCGTAGGGAAATTTTCATTTGAACGAAAATAATAATGATAATTGTCGTGATGGCGACAAATATCGCGGGTAGGTTTTCGATGACAAGACAAACGTTTGATTTGTGTTATTTAAGGGAAAAAGTTTTCCGAAATTTTTTTATTTTGGGAGAAGGAGGGGGTGAGGGAAAAGGAGAGAATCGAGTCAAAGGAATTTTCCTTTGAAAAAATTTTCATTTTTCTTTTCCTTTTTTTAATACGGTAGGAACGCGAAAGTATAAATAAAAAAATGAAAAAATATTTATTAATTAAATTAATTTTTTAAAAGAAAAAAAAAAAAATGCAAATTCAATGAAAATGACGTCACAAATTCGCGTAAAAGCAAAAAAAAAAAAAAAACTTCACGATCGCATTAAGAAAAGGTTAAAGTTATTATTATTATTATTAAAAAATATTTTAAGATGAAAAGGTTTTCTTTCTTTTTCTTGTTTCGAAGTAGGAAAAATTATAATAAATTATAATATTAAATGTGATTAAGTTTAAAATAATATTGATACAAATTATGCAATCGTGACATTTTTCTTTAAAAAAAAAAAAGTTAAGAGTCATAGAGTAAAAAAACACATTAATATTAAGGTATAATGTCTCGTCGATGATTGTATGAAATTTTAATTTTAATTTTTTCTTCTTTTTTTTTTTTTGTTCTTCTGCCTATTTCGTCATCTTTTCTTTCCATCCTTTCGTCCTTTGATGTAATTTCCAGCTTTTCTGTGATTCGTCTTCGTATCTCCAAGATTATCAGGATTTCATAGAGAGCAAACATTCTGGACAGTACATGACGGTGCCGAGTTCGCCGAAGCAAAGATTTTATTCACAGTCGACGAATTCCACTCCATATTCGTTTACCTTTCCATTACCCGAACAACAATTTCAGGCTCAACTTTTACAAAGGCTTCAAAACATGAACGGATATCAAAATATTCCGTATTCGATATTGACGCCGAACGTTTATCAACCTATGTCGACGGGACTTTATTCATTTTCCAACACTTTTCCACAAGTGAAACAACCTTACAACAAAGGAACTGCGACGAATACGACGACGAGTACGACGACCGCGGCGACGACGACCGCGACGACGCCTACGGCAACGGATTTAATTCTAGATTCGAACGTCGTCAACGATGGGGAAAAAAATACGACGTCGTCCGCGGAAGAACCTCAAACGCCCATGATGTTGGATCCGCCTCCGATGGATAAAAAACCGATTTATTCGAAACAGAAATCGAAAGAAAAATCATCGACGGGAGATAATGGAAACCGTCGGAAAAGTCGCGTCGAATCTCCACCATCCGTAATCATTCCAACAACGGATAAATCGACGACGGGAAGGTTCGGAGGAACGTCGAGTCCGCCCCCACTCAAAAGTCCCATACAATCCCCAAAATCTTATCAGAACGCTTTCACGTCCGCTTTATCGTCTTTCATAACTCTGAGAGGTTCCGACAGTGCGAAAAAGCCGAAAAACGAAAGGCCGAACATAACGAGATCGACAAGCGAAAAAGTATCAAGTAGGAGCGAACTCATGGATTTGGTACAGAGAACGACTTGGGCGAGACAAACAAAATAATAAGTTGTGACGTCATCAAACAATGACGTCATCATCATTATTAAAACGAATGAAAAATTATAATTGCTAGTCAATAAATCAATAAATAAGAAAAATTATTATTATTGTAAAAATGCGAAGAAAAAAAAGGGGAAAAAAATTAAATAAACGGATTATTGTTATTATTAATAAATAAAAAAAATTTATTAAAAATTTAGTTGTTGAAGTTATTTATTTATTAATAATGTAAAATTTTAATTATTACTAATTAGATTAATAATTAAATAAAACAAACAAACAAACAAAAGAACAAACAATTGTTCTGGTAGATATTTTAACACACATAAAGTGCCACACGTCACTTTTATTTATTTTTTTATGTATTAATTTTTATTTATTTATTTATGTACATAATGTGTAAAAATAATTGTAAAAAAAAATTTTTTTTAATTAGTTATAATCGTTATTATTATTATTATTATTAAAAATTCAAGGAAATGAAAAAAAAAAAATCATTTCCTTTGATTGTTTTTTAATTTTTTATATTTTTTTTTAACGGTTTTTCGCCTTTTGTTATTTTCTCGTGTTAATAAATAAAATTATTAATTTATTAACGCGAGAAAATTTTAATAACTTGCATAAATAAATAAATAAATAATATTTATTATCATTAATTAACAATTAAGTTATTTTGTTGTATATATAACGAACGTTAAATTGTTTGTTTTTGTAAGATAATAGTTTTGGATTAGAGAGAGTCATAGAGAAAGTGAATGTGAGAGAGAAAGAGAGTGTCGGTTTTTTTTATTTTCTTTATGTCTTTTCTTCTTCCACGTTTTTCCGTTTTTTTTAATGACACGTCGAACGTAAGTATTACTAAACGGAAGAGGAGAGAAAAGGTGTCGTTATATTCTATATGTGCATGTGTTTATGACGATAATCGAAATTATTTATTTCGATTATTGTTTCGAGTTCGATTTTAATTTCGATTATTTTTAATAATTTTTTTTTTTTTTAATGCGAACGGGTGTGGTCAACTTTGTGTGAAACTTTTCCGTTTTTTATCCATCGGATTTACTTCGCGTCGTCTTCATTTTCCTTTTTTTTAATCTTTTACTTTTTTTTTTACTGCTTGCATTTTTTTTTTTAATCCCGTTCGTGTGTTTGCTTATATTATTATTATTATTATTATTATTATTATTATTATTATTATTATTATTATTATTATTATTTTGCTTTAGTAGTAGTTTTAACTTTGATTTCGTTTTTAATTAGTTGTTTTTTTTTTTTTTAACGGTCGGTGATTTTTAAAACGTTTAAAATAAATGTAAAATGTCTGTTTCCTTTTTTCCTTTTTCTCGAATACGGTGAAGGTTTGGTTTTTCCTTTTTCCATTTAAAATAATAATAATAATAATTCATAGAGGTGAGTTTTTTTTCTGTTATTGTTTTCGTTTGACTTGTCGTTTGTAAAAAAATTAAAATAAAAAATTTTTTTGGTCCTCAATTTTTTTAATTTTTTCAGTTTGTTTTGTTTTTGTTTTGGGGGGCATGTTCAGAAGTTGTTCAGTATTTGACTTACGTCATCCGTTTTATGATTTAAACTTAACTAAACTTTTTTTGGTTTTGGTTTTTTTTTTTCTCCGTCGGGTTTTCCGGAAACTAACGCTTTTAAATAGTTTTTCTCTCTCTTTTTCTCTCTCTCTCTTTCTTTTTCTCTCTCTCTCTTTTTCTCTCTTTCTTTCTCTTGTCTGTTTTTGAAGTTCCACAAAATTCATTTCGAATCGCACTTGTGCGTTTCCGGCGTGGGATTTTTAAAGCTTTTCCGATTATGGAAAATTATTAACTCAAATTTACTCTCTCTCTTTCCTCACGTTCAAACTTTGGATTCAAATTTTTGTATTTTAACTCCCTTTTTTTTTGTTGGAGGGAGAGGGTGGGGAGAAAAGAAGAAGAAGAAGATAAAGAAGAAAAAAGAAAAAAAATAATCGCCGACGTTTCGTGATGAAAATAGAAAATGTTATTTTAATTATTATTATTATCATTTGCCATTTTTCGATCCTGAAATTTTCTTTCTTTTTTTTTTTTTTTTTTTAAAAAGAAAAAGCTCGTAATAAATTAAGGAAGCCATTTTCTTATAATAATAATAATAATAATAACAACTCCTCCCAAAAAAAAAAAAAAAAAATTCAAAAACGTTCGCACTAGTTTGAAAAAGAGAAAGAGGGGGAGGGAGGGGGAGAGAAAAATTTTTTTTTCCATCACGCAAATTTTTCATTAAAATTTCTAGAAAATTGTTCCATGTCTTTTTCTTTTTTTTTTTTTGCTTTCGTTTTCATTTAATTATTATTATTATTATTATTATTATTTTTTTTTTTTTTTTTTTTTTTACATGAAAACATTAAAATAGATAAAAAAAAGATTCAGGACCGTAGCTTAAAAAAAAAATTTTACTCTCGTTTAATTTTCCAGTTGAGTCCGTCGTCGAAAGTGTTCAGATGGTTTAAATTGACTCCGTCGCAAAGTCATCCATTATCGAGACCGGAAAGTGGATTCGTTGACGGTGACAAATCGCAAAAGGATGAAGAATTTGATTGTTTCAAAGGTGACGTGGGAGAAGAATACGACGAAGAAGTCATTTTCGAAGGTTCACAATCCCTTTTGGAATCTTTGAGCACGAGAAAGAGGAAAAAATTATTGAAATTACAACTTGGAAGAATGACGACGTTTTAATCACGATCATCACGGGGGAAAAAAGGAAAAAAAAGGAAGAAAAGGAAAAAAGGAGAAAAAGGAAAAAAAGGAAAAAACGGAAATTGTGATTCGGCCATACGATGATGCATCATGTATTATTTAGGATAGGTTACGAAAAAAATTTTTTTTACTTTTTTTTTAGTTTGACGTGGTTTTAGAAAGAGAGCGAAATTACCGTAGAAAGAGACAGAATATGTGCGTTTTCTCATATTCTCTCTCTAATTTTCTTTTTTTTTCTCTTTTTTTTTTTTAACTAAAGAATTTCCGGTACGTTTGATGCACAAATCAAAGAAAAAATTTTCCCGCGTTTTTTTTTGTTTTTTTTTTTTTTTTTTTATTCTTTCTAAAACCACGTCAATCAAAGTTTTTAGTTTATATGATTATTAATTATCGGAAAATTTTGTTTTTTAAAATCGTAACGAACAATGACAACGACCCTTAATCCGAACTTCCGGTTATTTTTTTTTTCTCACAAAAATTTAAATTTTTCTTTTCTCTATTTCTCTTCTTTTTAGTTTAAAAAAAAAACACTTCCTCCTACACCACCTTTCGTTTCCTTCCCCTTAAACTTAGATCGAATGTAAAGTCGTAGTGGCAGTAGTAACGATAATAATAATAATAACAACGATTTTGTTAAAATTGCGGAAACACATTGAAGAAATCCTCTTCCGTCGAAGAGGTTTGTTGATTTTCATTCGCATAAAAATTCCGCATTCATTATTATTATTTTTTTTTTTTTGGAAATCCTTTCATTTGATTTCTCCAGGTCTTATCACGATAATCCTACGTGATTATCGTGTAGTACAGATAATTGGAGAAGTAATTAATGAACTCGTCGATCCATCGATCGATCGATTTTTCTTTATCGAGAGATAACTTTATAAGAAATATTAGATCGTTTTTTAAGACACAAATTGGGAGGGGAAGGAGGAAAAATAAGGTTCGTAGGTACGTTTGTCAGTTCGTTCGTTTGTTTGTTTGTTTAAGATGATTTTTTTACGTTATATAGTTAATCGATTAGCTTGTTAGTAAAAGGACTAAAAGAAAGAAACGTCGGAAAATTATGTTTTATTATTATTAGTATTAATCACATCGACTGATTTTTTTTTATATTTAATTATTATAGTCGTGCCAATTATCGTTTTTTTTTTTTTTTTTAAGTGTCTTCTGCTAAATAATTTTTAAAAATGATAACCAAATAATATTCGTTAGTTTATATATATAAATAAAATTTGTCCGTCTTATCATCGTTCCTTATCATTCGTCATTATTGTCATTATTATTATTATTATAATATAATAATACTTTTTTTATTATTGCGTTGATTTTGGTTTTTCGTTGTAGTTACCCACCTACCCACCCAACAACCCCCTTCCCTATTCTCCCCGACATTTTGTTTGTGTTTTTCCTTTCCACTTTTTTTCATTTTTTTTTGTACTCCCCCTCCCGGTTTTCAAAGGGTCAACGTAATGATGATAAAAAGTTTTATTATTATTATTATCAATTTGATGTCATATCGTAAAAGAAAGACTGATTGTTATCATCATCATCTTCATCATCGTTCTTCGTCATAAAATACATTAATAACGTCAAGCATTTCATTTACTGTCTTTTTCTTTCTCACGTCACATCTTCCTCCTCCTTCTCATCCTCCTCCCTCTCCTCCTTCTCATCCCCTTCCTCCTCCCTCTTCTTCTCCTTTTCATCCTCTTCCTCCTCTCTCCCTTCTCCTCCTCCTCTTATTCCCGTCAATATTTTTGATCCAGTTTAATTTTCTTTTTTTTTTTTTTTAAAATATCGTTTTAGGTTAATTATTAATTTAATAATAATAATATTAATAATAATAATAATAGTTTTTAAGGACCTTAATAAAGTAATCGTATTATTAATAATAATAATAATAGATTTAGTTCGTTAGTTATTTAGTTTGTTAGTTAAATAAATGTAATCGCGAATCGATAAATAATTATAAATTATAATAATAATATTTGTCGTTTTATTATCATTATTATCGATTAGTGAGTAAAAAAATATGTATGACGTAATAACAGTACGTCGCAATAATTATAATAATAATTTTTTTTTTTACATAAGTTTTTTTTTTTTTTTGTTCTTCTAAAATAACATTTATTAGTTTAATTTTTTTATCATCGTTATATCATCAATTTTATTATTATCATTATTATTTTTATTATCATTATTATTATTATCATTATTATTATTATTATTTCTTTCGAATAATATAAAATCAAATAAATAAAAAATTTGTAACTTTGAAAAAAAAAAAAAAAACGAGTTCATTTTTATTAATGTTATTTACTAATAAAAAAACATATTTTCAATGAGTGGGTGGGGTTTACATAAAAAAAATGTTTTTTTTTTTTTTTTATTAAAGAAAATGGCGGCGGGGTTAATTAAAAGGGGGGTTGAGGGGGTTGATAATTATTTTTTATTTTATTATGTGAAATTATGATTAAATAGTTTCGTTGTTCTTGTTTTTGTTTTTTGGGTGCGGTGAAACAATATTAAGGTTGTTTTTGATATGATAACTCGGGTCTCGTCAACTTTGTGTTGTCAGTTATTGTTTTCAAAACGTGGTTGATAAGAAGTTATTATTATTATTATTATTATTATTATTATTACGGGGGGGTCGTCGAATCTGTTGGTTTTTTTTTTTTTTTTTTTTTAAAATAATTTTATCCAAACGATTTTTTTTTAGAAATAATAATCAAGGTAAGTCATTTTTAATTTATTTACATTTTTCTCTTATTTGCTCCCTTTTTCTTATACCCTTAGCATCTAAATAATAATAATAATAATCGTAATGTAAAAAAAAATTAATAATAATAATAATAAATGAATGCGAGCTGGAGAAAAAAAATAATTAAAATAAAAATAAATTTTTCACAAATTGTTTTTTTTATTTTTATGTATATTATCAAAATTAATAATTATTTTTAAATAATAAAAAAAATTTAAATCGAATTAATAATAATAATAATAATTAATAATAATAATAATAATGATAGATTTAATTAAAATTAAATATGGAGTCGAAAAAATAAATAAATTTAATTTTTTTTTTGTTATTCGTTTTAGTTTGAATTAGCGCCATAAGTTAAACACGTTTATTCGTTACTCGATTTCTGATTGGTTGGATCGTCTTGTCCTCCTTCTCTTATTTTCTCTACATTTTTTTTTTGCGTATATTTAAATATAAGTTTGAAATTTGAAATGAATTCAGGAGCGAATAAAGAAAAAAATAAATTTTCCGATAAAAAAGAGCCCCCCATGGTTGGAATATTAAGAGTCGATTGTAATAAACCGAGGAGGAGTTCGGGGGGTTCAGGAAGTTCCACGTGCTCAGTCGATTATAAAAAATTATCAAATAAATTAATGGCACAGGTGAGTTCAATTCTTTTTCCTTCCCCTCCCCTCCTTCCCCTCCTTCTCTTCTCCTCTCCTTTCCCTCCTCTCCTCCCCCTCATTTTCCCGCCCTTTTTTTTTTAAAGAAACAAAAGATTTTTCTTTTACAAAATGTGGCAAAAAAAAAATAAATAAATAAATTTTCCTTTAGATTTTTTTATTTTATTTATTTATTTATTTTAAAACGACAAGAAAGGAAAAAACAAACAAACAAACGAACAAACAACAATAAAAAATGTTTTCTTATCACGCAATGTTTGATTAATATTAATTTAATTTTTGATTTTATTAATATTATTATTATTATTATTAATTACGTTACATAAAAATGATGATGACGTATTTGTGTTAAGGAAAAAAAAGAACAAACGTTTTGGTTGTTGTTGTTGTTAAATGTAATGAAAATATTAAAAAAAATAATTACGAACGTTTGTTTGTTTATGATGATGATGATGATGATGATTTTTTTCCAGTCGTTTAAATTATTTTTTTCAGTTCCTGTTTTTCATATCAATGATTTTTTTTTTTTTTTACGGTAAAAAATTCCAGGGACGATTCCAGGATATTTTTGTTGTTGTTGTTGTTGTTGCGATTTGTTTTTCTGATAATTGATAAGACTTGATAACCAAAAACTAACTAAAACTTAAAATTAAAACACGAATTTTTTATAAACGACGACGACGACGACGTTACAAAAACGATAATTTTTCATTTACTTATTTATTTAGTCTACTTCCACGTTTTTTATTTTTCAATTTGGTTTTTCTCTCTTTTTTTTCCGGTTCGATCATTTCACGAAAATTATTATTATTATCATTTTCTTATTTTTAATTAATGAATTTTCTTTCATTTTTTTTTTGTGTGTGTTTTTGACGTTTTTAAAACTCAATAATCGGCATCATCATCACTTTTTCTTTTTTTTGGGGGGGGGAGGGAAATTTTTTTTTTTTAATTAATTGCTGACGTTTAAATTTTTTTTGTTTCTAGAAATTTTTTGAGTTTTGTTAATCAATAATAATAATAATAATTCCTAATTACGTAAAACATTTAAAAATTTTAAATAAAAATTATCCAGGCGAAGAAAAAAAAGAAGAGGGGTCAAGGGGGATGGAAGGGAGGGGAGGGGAGGAAAAAGGGGGGTGGAGAGAAAAAAAAGGTGAAAATTTTTTTTTTAATCAATTTAAAATATTTTTGAAAATGTGCGTGTGTTAACGCACTCGTGTAACAAAAAAATTTTTTTTTGTTTGTTGGTCATTCACTTTAATTATATTTTATTAAAAAGGTTAAAGTGGGGAGTGTCTGGAAATCGCGTGATTCCAGCAATAAAACTCTAAAGAAAGAAAGAAAAAAAGAAAATTCTCAACCGTTGTCTACAGATGTCCTAAAACAAGTTTTTTGATAAGATGTAAATTTTCCCTCCTTTTTCCTTCCTTTTTCTCTCCTTTTTTTTAATTCGTTCCAGAATATTCTTTTTGTTAGTTTAGTTTTAATTTCATCATCGTTAAGAGTGATAAAAAAAAAAAAAATTTAGGATGAACCACCATCGCCACAACCATCCGTCGATCGTTTGTCGGTAACTTTTGCCGAAAAAAGTGATTGGTCGGAAAGTTCGGTCAAAGTAAACATTTTTGATCCGGGATCGCCACCATCTCAAATCAACGATATGGATAGATTAAGTCTTGGAAATTATCCTCCAGGTATCCTAATAATAATAATAATAATAATTAGAATAAAATAAGAAAATTGATTTTTTTTTGTTTTTCCATCATTAAAGATGAAGAAGTTGGAAAAGTTGTTGGTGAAATGAACGACGACGGAAAAAAAGAAGATGATGATGATGATGATTATTCAGCGAGTGTTAACGTTATTATACAAAGAAGAGAATCGATGAAAAGAGCATCTAGTAAAAGAAGAAAAAGAAGAACGTCATCTCCTCTCACGACAATAGATGGTAATTTACAATTGGGTACAAGAAGAAGATCTTCCGAGTATACAAACAGTTCAGGAGAGTCAGTTACCATTTTTTTTTTTACTTAAAAATTTTTTTAACCTTTTTTGTTTTGACGAAATTTGTTTTTCCTCTTTTCGTAGCACTGCCATAACAGTCGAAAATGAAACGACGACTCAAGAACAAATATTCGAGAACATTCGATTGCATAAAGAAGTTTTAAGCAGTGCTAAATTTCAACCCTGGGGTATGAGGAGGAAAATAAAATTGGTTCAACAGGCAAAAGCCTACGTGAAAAGGCACGAAGGGGAGTTGCAAGAAAGGTTAGCCATGTCGAAAAGTACGAAGGATATTTTAGCAAGGTTCAACATATGGCTGATAAAGGTTTGATGATGATTATATCACTAACATTATTACGTAAAACATTTAATTTAATTTTTGTTTTTGTTTCCCCCCCCCCCCGCTCCCAAACAGAAGTTACAATTTTTAAAAAGGGAATTGGCAAACACGATGACACTTTTAATCCCGTGGGAATTAAGAATAAAAGAAATCGAATCACATTTTGGATCTGCCGTTGCTTCTTATTTTACATTTTTAAGATGGATGTTTTGGGTTAATTTAGTCATAACGATTGTTTTGGCATGTTTCGTCGCCATACCTGAGGTAAATGATTGTCTCTTGTCACGTTGATGACGTCACAATCGGTGAGCCCCACGTGATTTTTTTTTTGTTATAGATGTTAACGGCGGATGTTAAAAGTGCCGGAGAAAGAAAAGAAATGCTTCCGGATGAAAAACGTACGGCTACTAATTTAGTAACACTTTGGGATTTCGGTGGAGTACTTAAATATTCTCCAATTTTTTACGGATATTATACTAATCACGATGGTACGAGTACCGGGTACCGGTTACCACTTGCTTATTTTATGACTGGAATTGCCGTTTACGTTTACAGTTTCGTCGCGACACTTCGAAGGTAACAAATTAAACGAACCCTTTTAAACGTTTTTTATTTCGATTAAATGATTAAAAAAATTCGGGGGGCGGGGGGGGTTTCTCTTCAGAATGGCTGAAAATTCTAGAATGAGTAAATTATCGGAAAAAGATGACGAATGTATATTCACTTGGAAAATATTCACCGGATGGGATTACATGATCGGAAATGCGGAAACGGCTCATAATAGAGTAGCATCACTTATACTCGGTTTCAAAGAAGCTTTGCTCGAAGAAACAGAAAGAAAAAAAGATAAAAAAAAGTTATTATTATTATTATTATTATTACTATTCATTCATTCAATCATTCATTCAATCAATCGTTTTTGTTTTTTTTTTTTACAGTTGGAAAGTTATATGTCTTAGAGTTTTAGTTAGTTTTTTCGTCATCGGACTTTTAGCATTTTCCGCATATATTGTTTTTGTAGTCGTCGAAAGATCAACGCAACCGGAAGCGAATGATTCGTGGTGGCGACAAAACGAAATAACCGTTTCCGTTTCGATCATATCGATACTTTTTCCATTTTTTTTCGAATTGCTCGGTTTATTAGAAGGTTATCATCCTAGAAAAAGTTTAAGGATACAATTGGCGAGGTGACGAAATTTTTTTTTTTTACGTGATGATAATAATAATAATAATTATCGATCGATAAAAAAATAAAAATGCCAACAAAATGATTTTTTTTTTCAGGATTATGGTTTTGAATTTGTTAAATTTATACACTTTGATTTTTTCACAATTTTGGAAAATCAGCGATATGGTAATTATCGTTATTATTATTTTCTTCTTCCCCCCTCTTCCCCTCTCCTCTCCCTTTCTCTCTCTCTCCTCTCCCTTTCTCTCTCTCACCTCTTCCTTCTCCTCTCTCTCCTCTCTCTTCCCTTTTCTCACCTCTTTCTTCTCCTCTCTCTCCTCTCTCTTCCCCCTCAAAAAAAAATTAATTAAATTATTTATAAGTTTATTGTAATATAAAAAAAAAAGAAAAACTCGTTATTATAAGTTTTAAGGCGTTTAATCACAAAAAGAAAATTTTCTTTTTTATTAATTATAAAAAGTTTTTTACGAACGTGATCGAACTTTACCGAACTTTTATTTTTTTTATTTTTAAATAAAAAACAAAAGGTTGAGGAGAGTTTTAAAATTTGTTTGTTGAGTTAACGGTTTTTTATTTGTTCCAGACGATCGAATTACAAAATATAAAAAAAAATTACACGTTAAATTATTCGACGACGACGACGACGACGTTTGATGTAACCGGAAAACCGATTTGTTTCATGGTACCGGAAAATTGTACGAAAATATTAACGAAAAACGACGAATCATCATCGACTTCAAATCCGAATAAAATTTTTATTAATAATAATAATAACGATTCGACAACAATGGTTAATGATTTTATGACGTCATTATTAAAAACAACAACAGCGAATCCGTCGACGACGACGACGACGTCATCATCATTTACGATTTTTAATCGAGACGAAGAAAACGGAAACGAGGATGATGATGATGATGATGAGGACGAGGACGTGGATTACGATTACGATTATTACGAAACCGATAACGTAACGGAAATTATACCGGAAGTAGATGATAACGATGTATTAAATTCTAGTTTTGTTGAAAAATACGTTAGGAAAAAAAAAAATGAAAAATTTACGAAAAGTTTAAAATTGAACGTTTCAAACGATGAATTACATAAATTTATTAATAATTCTTTTGATAATTCTTTATCAGACTCGAATTTTTCATCTCGGAAAAATTTATTAAATTTTTTAACGTCTAATTTTATTTATTTTAATGAAACAAATAATAATAATAATAATAATAATAAATCTTTATCGAAAAGGAAAACAACATCAAACGACGATGAGAACGACGGCGAAGACGACGTCGTAAATTCCTTCACGAATATTTCCTTTGATGAAATTTCATCGGAATTTTTTACTTCCGGTTTTCCGAACGTTGAAAAAAATATTACACACGACGGAAACAAAATGATGAAAACAAATAACGGAAATGTTAATGATAATGATAATAATAAGAAAATTATCGTCGTAAGGAGTGTTTGCCTAGTGAAAAAATGTAACTTTTCCAACGGCGTTCATAAAAAATTCTACGATAATAATAATAATAATAATAATTTGAATAAGGTTTACGATATGGAAACGAGAAAAAGGTTGAGATCTTTATGTTGGGAAACAATGTTCGGACAAGAATTGGTTAAATTAACCGTTATGGATTTAGTAAGTAAAATTTTCTTTCTTTATTTTTTTTTATCAGTTGGAAAATTTTTTTTTTGTTTTTCAGATGTTGACAATACTTTCCGTACTTCTCCTTGATTTTTTTCGCGCCATATTCGTAAGAGTCATGAATAAGTGTTGGTGTTGGGATTTGGAAAAGAAATTTCCACAATATGGAGATTTTAAAATAGCCGAAAACATATTGCACTTGGTTTATAATCAAGGTATGGTTTGGATGGGAATGTTTTTTTCTCCAGGACTTCCAGCGATTAATCTCGTCAAACTCGTTATCATGATGTATTTAAGATCTTGGGCTGTATTGACTTGTAACGTACCTCACGAGGTAAATTTGTTTTTCCGTTTGTTTGTTTGTTTGTTTTTGTTTACTCGTAATATGTTCAATTTGTTTTTCAGGTTGTTTTCCGTGCTTCCCGTTCGAATAATTTTTATTTGGCACTTTTATTAACCATGTTATTTCTATGCGTTTTACCTGTCGGATTTGCCATAGTTTGGATCGAACCATCATGGCATTGCGGTCCGTTTTCCGACTACAATAGAATATACCATCTTTTTACGAAAACGTTGCAGAAGGCATTGCCGAAAACTCTTCACAAGGCTTTAGACTACGTCGCTTCTCCAGGAATAATAATACCACTTTTAACTCTTCTCGTTCTTATTATATATTATTTAATATCATTGACGAATTCTTTACGCGAAGCAAACAACGATTTGAAAATACAATTGAGACGAGAAAGAACGGAAGAAAGGAGAAAAATGTTTCAAATGGTTAATAAAAGAGGTAGAAAAGAAAGTAAAGAAGATGGCGGGGAAACGCCTTTCTCAAAATGGAAAAAATTATTACCGGAATTAACTATGGGTGGTAAACAAGGGCAACAAACGTTGTCGTCTGCTGGAAATGATGTTGATGTTACTCTTGTTAAAAATAATGATGAAAATGAAATTACAAGAGGAAATAATAAAAAGGAAATTAATCGAAAAGGTGAATTTTTTTTTATAATTTAATTTTTTAATATCTTCTGCTTTTTTTTTATTTAATTTTATTATTATTATTTATTAATTTATTATATTTTTAAATATTTTACATTACATAGAATTGCTGTCACGTTTAATGAAAAAAGCTATTGGAAAATCAACCGGAAGTGAAAAAATTTCAAAAGAAAATGAAGAAAATAAAATTCAAAATGGTGAAGAAAAAAAAATTTCGAATGATGATGATAATAATAAAAATAAAAAAAAATCATTATCAAATGTAACGAAATCGGAAAATTTTATTAATAATAATAAAAAATCCGAGTCGAGAGTTCAATTATCTAAATTAAACGATAATAAAATTAATAATAATAATAATAATAATAGTCTCATCGGAGATGATAATAATCAAAACGATGATAATAATATTGAATTATCGTTGTTATCATCATCGACGAATAATTCACAATCTGAGATTCCGGTTATAAAAATTAGTAAAACGGAAAGCGATGAAATCTTATTAAAAAAGATTGATGATGATGATGATGATGATGATAATAATTTTTTTTTAGGTAAATACGAAAAAGGAAAATTTAAAAAACTCGTTGAAAAATTTATTGAAATTAGTAAACGTGAAAAATTTTTTAACGCGAAAAAAAAATATCAAAATCTTTATGACAAACCCGTAGTTTAATATTTATTTATTTGTGAATTTGTTGCTTTCATAATTTTTTATAATTAATTATTACTAGTATTAGTAATATTATTATTATTATTATTATTATTTTTATTATTATTATGATTTTTATTATTATTATTATTACTATTATTAACCTCTAAAAAAATATTATTAATCATAAAAAATTTATTATTAATGTATTTAATAAATGCGTTGTAATTAATTTAATTTATTTAATAAATTTTATTTAAAAAAAAAAAAAAAAGGATTTTTTTGTCTCTGTCTCCTCCCCCCCTCACTCTTTATCCCTCATGATTTTTTAAACGTTCGCCTTACATTCACTGACTATGCAATTTGAAATGATTGCTGTAAAAATCCAACGTTTACGATTTATTCTAAAGTAGGTCGACCTTGAATCCAAGGCCAATGGTTTTACATTTCAATTTTGTGAAATTTTTCATGGTCACGATTTTTCAACCAAGGTCGACCTTGTTTACTGTTTACGCTATGTAGGACGACCTTGTATATTTTACCTGGCGCACATTTTATTTTAAGCGGGAATCCATTGTTTGAATTTTATTTTTTTCTATACCTCCTTGGGTATTATGTTTTTCTGATACATTTGGCCAAAATTTTCGATGTTTTTTTGGTAGAAAATTACATTAAGGATGAAAAAAAATAAATAAATTTTAATTCACAATAATAAATTATATTTTTATTAAAATTAAATTTTTTTTTGGGTTTTTTTTTCCCCATTATTATTCAACATGTAATTTTATGCAATAAAATTAAAATAAATAAATAAATTGAAAAAAAAAAGTTTACATTTTTTCATTGAGGGGGAGACAGGATAAATTTACAATAAAACTTAAAACGATAAAATCATACAAGAACAAAGGGCGTTCTTTCAATCAATTTTTTTTTTTCTGACGATCACAATAAGTTTAATAATAATAATAATAATAATATTTTGTTTTAACTCGAAACGCGTTTTCATATAAAATAAAATAAAATTTGACTTATTATTGAATTACATTTTATACTTATTTTAGTTTTTCTTATACTTTGACTAACATTAATAATAATAATAGTAATGATATTGATGACAATATCGACAGTGATAATAATAATAAAATTATCTAAAATCAATCATCGAGTCATGAAATTAAAATAAATAAAAAATATAAAAAAATAGCATTTTTTTAGATTAATATTTCTCATAACCTAATTCATTTTTTTCTACTTTATCCTCTCTACCCCCCGCAAACGACGACGTCATTTCCGTTCTATACGAAAAACAAAAAGAAAA
>NW_002987001.1:215107-224796 GCF_000006295.1 Pediculus humanus corporis
TTTCCTCTTTCCAATCAATCATCTTTGTCATCGCTATTCGTGTACTTTGGTTGAGTTTTCCTCCTTCTCGTGCTTCCTCTTCCTCCTTTTCCACTTTTTATTTTTATTTTCATTTTAACGGATTCCGATTCGGAATTTCCATCCTCGTCTCCTCCGTCTGAAAATTAAAAAAAATCCAAAATAAATAAAATTCAACGAACAAAAATCCTTTTTTAAGGGATTCTCTCATCATCACCTTTATCCTCATCCGTTTCCGCATCCTGTTCCAATCTTTGTCTCGCGTTCGTAAAAACGGATTGAAGGACGATTGAATCTTCGTGTATGAGAGAAGGTTCTTCGTTGTATATTTGAGCATTTTTACACATTTGAGTAAAATCCTTTTCCAAATCGTCAAAATCCGAATACTGAAACAACAATGACAAGAGTCAGAATGAAACTTTTCCCCCCTTTTTTTCCCACCACCTCTTCCCCCCAGCTTACTTTTTCATCTTCTATCCTGTTAAATATTTTCTTTTTATCCAAAGGTTTTTTTATTATGTCGTAATAATCCGGTAATTTATTTTTAGAAGGTAATTTCATGAAAGGTTCGCTGAGAATTTTCTTCCATCGCTAAAATTAAAACCAACAAAAAAGTTAAACACGAGAGAGAGAGGAAGAGGTCATTAGGTCAATGATTGATTACCTTTCTTTCCGCTTCTAATTTTTGCTGTTTCTCAAGTTTTTCAGTTGCTCTTGCTTCTCTCAAACCTTGATGTTTGATTCGTTTGTACGCTTTTACATTGTCGGCAGTTTCTAACGTGGTATCGCGACGCGTACAAGATATAATCTAAAAGACAAGCTATAAATTAAAAAGAAATTTGCAAAAAATTTGTTTAAATTTAATGAAAAATAATTTAACTAACTTCGCTTTTTAACTGCCTTTGAAAATTTAAAAGTCTCAATGATCTCAACTCGATTTCGAAGCTCGAAGTTTTAAATTTTCAGCCATCAAAGTTGGTAAATTGTTAAGTACGTGGATTCTCATTGCGATCCGAGCTGCTTTCCTACAAAGTGGATGCAAAGCAAAATGTTAATCGCCACGAAATGTCACGTGATAAAAATTCTAACAGCTAATAATGCCAATTATACCTGTTTTCTCTTTCTTGAAGAATTGTGAGAGGATCTAATCCCATGGGTTTAGGTATTGCAGGGACTCGATTTTGTTTGGCCGGCGTTTGACCGGGCTGGGGTACGGCCGTCGTCGTTCCAGGTCGCACGGTCGTGGGAGGAAGAGATCCGTGTTGAGGTTAAACGATACCTCCAGGTCCTGAAATATTAAAATTATTAGATTTCTTATGGGATCCTCTTGTTTTCCAAGCATTTCTTAAATTCCATGCAAAATATATGAAAAAAAATGTACTTGAAATGCGGCCAATATGAAAACATACCATAATAAACCATAGGGTAAACCTTGCCACATTTTAATATCATCATTTTCTCCTGATCTAAGATAAGTCCAAACATCATGGAAATAATAAATGGCGCCAAATAATCATTTTCCTTTTTTCATAAAACTCTTTAGTTTTAGGAGCAAAAAACTGGTCCAATGCAGTTTTGACCTCATTGTCGTTTTGGAATTTTAGTCCGTTCAAAAAATTTTTTAGAGATCGGAAAAAATGATAATTATTTGGAGCTAGTTTGGGACAATATGGAGGGTGCAGCAAAACATCCCAGCCTAGCTCCAGTAGTTTTTGTCCAGTGGCTAAAGATGAGGAGGGCCTGGCATTAGTGTGGTGAAAGACAATTCCTTTGCTACTGGCTAGCTCCGATCATTTTTCTTGGATGGTATCATTTAAATTTGTCAATTGTCGAATGTAAACCTCTGAATTTATGGTCTGACTTCCTGGCAGCAGCTCAAAGTTGACTATGCCTTTGAAATCCCACCAAAATGATAACAATAACTTTTTTGGTGAATGTCAGCCTTAGAAGTTCTAAGGTGCCTGTTTCCTTGCCTAGACCAGGATCTTTTTCTCAAAAAGTCATCATAAACAAACCCACTTTTCATCTCCGGTGACCATTCTTTCAAAAAAGGGTCATTCGCATTGCATTTAAGAAGCATATCGCAAAGACCCATCAAGCTTCTTTTGGGATCCAAGACGCCGCAGACGGTTTTTGACGCACGTATGTGACTCATCTAGCTTCTTTACAATGTCCTTAGTCGAACTATGCCGATCATAATCAATGAGGGCCTTTATTTGCTCATCTTTAACCTCCAATTGGCGCCCGGAGCGCTCCTCATTTTTCAAAGGATAATCTCCAGAACGGAATTTCGCAAACCAGTTTTGACACTGCCGTTCTATTGAGGCTTCATCACCCTACACGCCCCACAACTTTTTATTGGCTTGTGAAGCATTAACACCCTTTCAGAAATAAAAAAGCAAAATATGAAGGAAATGCTCGCTTTGGCTCCCCATGTTTAAATGTCTTTTGCTCGCGCACTATTTAAGATTTGAATGAAATTTTGGTACTGAATGTTACAGAAGGAACCAAGTAATAACATACCAAAAGTTCATGTTTGTACATAAACGTAAACGTACTCAAAAAACCGGACAAACTATCTGTTGGTAAAATGCGCAGTTACTTACTTGTCAAACCAATAATTTACATAAAACAAATTATTTAACGAAAATATCCATGTATTGGCTACGTTAAAAGCTTCCATGTTTTTATAAGTTCCACGTTAAAGTGAAATACATTTTTCTAATGACACTTTATTTACCATCGATATAATTAAGTTTAAATTGATGTCTATGGTTGTTCACATATTACTTTTATTTTTACTATTTCCCATTGTGAGTTATTTTTCCTGTATTAATTTCAAATAAAATTTGTTTTTAAAGAAATTACAAAATGCACGGGAGAGTCAAAATAAGAACGACAGAAGAACAAAAAGAAATCGCAAGGCCAGAGAAACAGAAAAAGGCAATAGAATTTAAAAAAATAATGAATCAAATATTAAAAAAACGTTCTTCACAAATGCACGACGAAGAAGGTTTAAATATCCACCGGTAATTTATTACAGGAAATCCGGATATAATAACATTATGGAATTATTGAAGAGAAATATTTTTGTCGTTGACAAACGACGAGGACTTGGAGAGTTATCAAAAACTATTGGAAAAAGATTTACAATTGACAGAACAGTGCCTGAGAGTAAATCCAAAATCCTATGGTAGTTGGCATCTTAGAATAAGGATCTTGGACAATTTACCCAAACCTGATTGGAACAAAGAATTAAACCTTTGCACAAAATATCTTCAATTAGACTAAAGAAATTTTCACTTTTGGGATTATCATAGGATAGTCGCAGAAAGATCAAATGTTTCTCATTTATCTGAATATGAATTCACTCTAACATGAATACTGTATTAAATTATGTATGTATATGTACATGTGTAATTATGGGAGGCAGGACCGAAAGTGATACTTCAGGAATACCTCCCACATGGTTGAGGGGAGTATCCCAATTGGGTAAAGTGGATCTCTGCAACGGCCTATGCCAGAGGGGAATCTGCTCTCTCGGCTTTGAGAGAAGGGTTGAGGTTGAGGCTGAAATGGGAGTCATACTCCTGCGACTGCCCCTACTTCCCAGGAAAAAGCGTAGCAAAGCACATCCAGGAGTTTTAGTTGGGTAGTGACTTCGTCTGAGTCCCCCAACACTCTTCCTGCTACCAGGTGGGGAGAGTTTAGTGCGAAATGCTGAATTTCTCCTGGGTTAACAAAAAAAAATTTGAAACGTAAAATAATATTAATAATAATAATTTTTTTTTTATTATTAGAATCTATAAAATTTATAGCAATTACGGAAAGATGGAGGAAGAGGATTACGACAAATAGAAGCAGCATACCAGAATGCCATTATTGGAATGGGAAAATACATAGAATCCCATCAAGAGGACCTTATCTTAGCCCAAGTTATACATGTGGAAGAAAAAATTACAAAAAAAGGAGTTCTGAAAAGGGCAAAACAAATCGTCAAAGAAAATAAAGAAAACGAGATAATGGAAGAAGGGCAACTTGCAACTTATGATAGCAAAGCCGAATCTTAGAAGAAATTATGTCAATATCTCCATTGGAGTATATGCCGAGAATATGGAATGGATGGATTACCCAAAGAGTGGTACAATCACATTCCAAGCCTGGTTACGACAGTAGGTCCATGCACAGTTCTGTATGATCAACAAATCCACACTCTCAACTTATTAAATTAATTTTTAATAATTTTATTTAGTGATTTAGTTATAAGAAGTTATGTATGTATCAAAAGTTTTGTAATTTAGTATAATTTATTGTATTATAATTATTTTTGTTAATATTAATTATTTGTTTTTTATTTTGTACTCCTTATTTTAAGTGCGAATCCATTGATTGAAAAATATTTTACCCTTTACCTCCTTGGATCTTATGTTTTACGGATACATCGGAAAAATAATGTCCGATTAAAAATTAAGTTAAAAATGACCGCGAAAATCCAACGTTTACGATTTATTCTAAAGTAGGTCGACCTTGAATACAAGGCCATTGGTTTTACATTTCGATTTTGTGAAATTTTTCATGGTCATGATTTTTCAACCAAGGTCGACCTTGAAATCAAGGCCACCAGTTTTAAAATTTAATTTTGTAAAAATTTTTCATGGTCACGTTTTTGCATTCAAGGTCGACCTTGTATATTTTACCTGACACACATTTTATTTTAAGCGGGAATCCATTGTTTAAATTTTAGTTTTTTTCGGAATTTCACCGTTTAAATTTTATTTTTTTCTATACCTCCTTGGGTATTATGTTTTACGGATACATCAGAGTAAATTTTTCGATGTTTTTAGTGTAAAATGACCTTTTAAGGCGGGAATCTGAACTCCCTTTTCAGATTATTTAAGTTTATACTGTTCATACATTAAAGGTTCATGAGGGAAATTATAAAAGGATGAAATAGTAAAAAAATTAAGTATTGAAGTAGTTTTAAGAAAAAAGTTTATTTTTTTACTACATAAAAAATATACATAATAAAAAATACATAAAAAAAAATTCACTCCTAAAGATAATGATGACTGATTCATAATTGTAATAGAGCAAATGAAAACAAGATAAAGACAGAACCAAAACAAATTTTGTTTTACTGTCGACCTCAGTCTGCTCTTGACAAGGTTGTGAATTTCACTTCTCCTGTTCCTGGACACTTTATAGATGTCTTCCATTGAAGCCTAGTACAAGAGATGACTCGTTCCCATTGAATAAGATGGTCTCAATGAGACTTACAAGAATTGTTGTTATAATAATACGAAACCTATCCATCAGGCATGCATCATCACTGATATTCAGGCATTTATCTCTTAGAGGTTGGTTAGGAACCTGAAATAACTTTTGATACATACATAACTTCTTATAACTAAATCACTAAATAAAATTATTAAAAATTAATTTAATAAGTTGACATGATGTAAACGCATGTCAACTTATTCAATTTTAATTATTATTATTATTATGGTCACTCTTAAACACGACAAGGCTCTTATTTGTCGGGGTTTTTAAGCATTTATCCCAGGTTTCTGCCCGATTCCTTTGGGACAAATACTCGAATTTCGGTGGTGCTATTTATAACATTTTCCGAAGAATGTGGGCCGTCCCACATAGTGCGATTTCCTGGATGGTTTCTTCTTTTAGGTTCTTCAAAATCTTCTTTAAATTTCCTTTCATTGAATGTGGTGGCATGGCTCCCAATGCTCCCACGATGACCGGAATCGTTTCTGTTTTTGTTCCCCACATCCTGGCTATTTCAATTTCCAAATTTCTATATTTCAGCTTTTTGTCTGCTTCTTTGGCTGTGGTGTTTTTTTCTGTCGGCACGGATACCTCAATTAATTTACACCATTTTTCCGCATTATGCCTGGTTTTCCGCATTGTGCCACTCCTTGGGTAATCCATCCATTCCATATTCTCGGCATATATTCCAATGGAGATATTGACATATTTTATTGTGCCTTTCTAAGTATTCATGTTTTGCCAGTATCGGACAACCGGAAATTAAATGATCGATGGTTTCCGATTGTGATTGGCAAATTCGGCACTTGTCATCTTGGCGGACTTTGAGAATTACTTTCTCATAGTTATGGGTCCGCAATGCCTGATCTTGAGCCGCTGTAATAAACGCTTCCGTTTCAATTTTAAGTTTTCCACGCCGTAGCCAATTGTGCGTGCTCTTCTTATTAATATCTTCGGCATTTATTCTTTTCAGATTTTGCCCATGCAACTTTTTCTGTTCCCATTTGCCTTTTAATTTCTTCTGAGACTGGGCTTTGCTATCATATTATTATTATTATTATTATTATTATTATTATTATTATTATTATTATTATTATTATTATTATTAATATTATTATTACTATTAAATACATAAAAAAAAAATTGTACGAATTAATAAGTTTAAATTGACTGATTAATAAATAAATAAATAAATAATAATTTTATTAAAAACACATTTCGAATTAATAAATAATAGTCAATGCCGCCTTTATTTATTTTATTAATAATAATAATAATAATAATAATAATAACAATAATGATGGATTGTATGTGTGTGTGTGTGTCTTAATTAAATAAAATCGATTGCTTATATAATAAATAAATGAAAGTTGTTATTGTTGTTTTCTTTTGACGTGTTAAACGTGAGAGTGAAATGTGGGGAAGGAAGGATAATCCATATGGGGTTTAGTGTATCGATCAATAATAAATAATTAATTAATTAATAAATAACAATTAATAACAATTTAATGAGGACAAATTAAAAAATAAAACAGGTATTAAGTGTGAGACACCGTTATTTTTTTTTATTATTTTTATTATTATTATTATTTTTTTAATATTATTATTATTATTATTATTATTCGATGCCGAGTCATTTTTTATTTTTCATTATTATTATTATTATTTAAACGAACAAAAAAGAAAAAAACATAAAACATAAAAAATAAATAAATAAATTTTAATTATTTTATCTTTTACTATTCAAGCAATTTTATTTATTAATTTATTATCGTGTAGTAGTAGTAGTAGTAATAATAATAATAATAATAATAACTAATTTATTTATTTATTTATTTTTTCACCTATTTAACCTCGTAAAAATGTAACAATAATAATAATAATAATAAGTTTTAAATTAAAAAATAATTAATTTTATATGTACATAATTTTTTAATTTGAATTTGAAAAAAAAAAAAAAAACTCATCGATAAAATTTATTATTATCATTATTATTATTATTTATTTATTTATTTACTTTCTTTCGCTTTTAAAAATTACATTAAATAATTAATTATTTTATGTATTATATATGAGAAATATTTAATAAATAATTTTAAGCTCAATTAATGTATTATTAATAATAATCTAAACGGCGGCGGCGGCGGCGACCGAAAACATAAAAAAAAAAAAAAAAGAAAAAATTATTAAGTTTTAATTTATTTTTATATATATGTAAAAAAAATTATTATTATTATTTTTTTATATATATTCGATACGAAAATTTAATTAAAATCCATAATAATAATAATAATAATAATAATAGTATTGATAATAATAATAATATTAATAATAATAAAACTTATGGATAGATAAAAAAAATTGACAGTTATCTTATTGACAGTTATTATTAACTGATGTATCATTTAATCGTATATACCTGACTTATGTTTTCGCGAACGTAATGATAATAATAATAATAATAACAATAATAATAATAATCACACATATACGTTAAAACGATTTTTATTGCCAATGATAATAATACTAATAATAAAAAAAAAAAACAAAACGAAATTTGTCAAAACTGATAACTTCTGATCGTATAACAGTACAATTTAAAATTGATATTTAAACTATTTTTTATTTATTTATTTATTTAATTAATTAATTAATTAATAAAAAAAAAATCTGATCATATTTTTTTTTTTGTTTAAAGCGGCACCGACCAGATTATATATATATATAAAAATGATTATTATTATTATTATTTATTTATTTATTTATTTATTTAGCCAGAGATAAAAATTTACACTAAAAAAAGCTATTTAATAATTTTTTTTTTTTTTTATTAAATTTAAAATTTAAAACTACTAAAATCTATTTTTTTAAAAAATATCGAGAAGAAAAAATTTTTAATAAATTTTTTTTTTATTTTTTATTTTTCGCTTGGTCACAATACCTAAATAATAATAATAATAATAATAATAATAAATTAAAATAAATAGAAATTATTATTATTAATATTTTTTTAAAATTCAGAAAGTGTGAAAATTGTTTGAGGCATCCGTCAACAACAATAACAATAACAAAATAAAATCAAATTAAAAAAAAAAAATAATAATAATTATTATTATCATTATCATCATCACCATCAGTATTATTAATTAAATAATAATTACGTATAAAATAAATAAATAAATAAATAATAATAATTTTTTTGTTGTTATTTGTAATTCATTCTTTTTTCTTTCATCCACCGGTTTCATTTATTATTATTATCATTATTATTATCCTATGTATATAAATGATTATTATTATTATTATTACGTAATAAAAATCGTTTTTTAATTAATTAATTTAATATTATTATTATTATTAATAATTTTGTCGCCAATTTATAATTACAAACCGTGTACAATAATTTAAAAAAAAAACAAATTTTTTTAAACAAAAAGTTAATTAATTAATTATTATTTATTTATTTATTTATTAATTCACAACCTGAATCATTTATTTATTTACTTATTAACAATTGATTTTTTTTGTTTATTTTTTATTATTATTATTATTATTTTAAAATTTACATAATAAAAATTTGTTTTTTTTTCTTTTATATTACAATTAAATTTTTTTTCTTCCCCTTTTAAAATAAAACAATTAATTAATAAATTAATTAATAATAATAATAATAATAATAATAATTAATAATTTTTTAATTAATCAAGCTCGTCGAATATATCGAGAGTTTAAAATTAAATCAAATAATAATAATAATAATAATAAAAATGAATTAAAGGAACATATAAACTGTGTAGTTTGAATTGGATATGTATTAGCATCGTATATATATATATATAAATAATTAAATTAAAAATTATTATTATTATTAATAATACCATTATTATTATTATCACGTCGAATTATTTTTATTAACAATAAATTAATACATAAAATTTTCATTTATTTATTTATTTTTTTTGGCTATATTAAAAAAAAAAAAAAAACGTTTTATGTTAAAAATGGGCGTCGCAAAAAAATTAAAATAAATTATTTAAATAATTATCATTATTATTATTATTGACTTAAAGTCGAGGAAATAATTTTTGATGCTCATTTATTATTACTATTATTATTTTTATTATTATTATTATTATTATTATTATTATTATTATTATTATTATTATTATTATTACTCTCTTAATTTATTTATTAATAATGCCGAAAATAATTCAGTAATTAATTAATAATAATAATACTCGAATTAATTAAAATACGAAAAAAAATTTTTTTTAATTTTTTTTTTTAAACGACATTTTTACCGTTTTTTATTTTTTTTCAGTGCCGTAGGTATACATTTGTGTAAATCGATGTTACCAACGTGATCACAATAAAAAATAAAATAAATAAAT
>NW_002987001.1:225288-248291 GCF_000006295.1 Pediculus humanus corporis
CAAAAAAAAAAAAAATTAAAAAAAAATTCAAATTAAAAATTAAAATTTACGTTTAACCATTCACACAGCCTGATTTTTTTTTTTTTCACTTGTGTTGATGCACTTAAAACAGTGCTTAACTTACATGAGGTTTGACAATTCTACTATTGTCCTCCTCTTACATTAACTTTTATGTTTAAACTTTATCATTATTATTATTATTATTAAAAATTACCGTTATTATTATTATTATTATTTAAAGGATTTTTAATTTTTACAAAAATTTAAAAAAAAAAACAAAAAAACGAAAAAACGAAAACGCAAAAAAAAAAAATCATTTTTTAAAACTATTAATTTTTTAAAACAACAAATTTTATTATTATTATTATTAATTATTATTATTATTTACTTCTTATTTTAAATATATATATAAATGTAAATATATATATATATATTATTATTATTATTATTATTATAATTTATTTGTTTATCACGCACGTATTTGGAAGGAGGAATTTATATATACATTCGTACATTATCGTTATCAACATTCATTCATTTTTTCTTATCAGTCGGCCCTTAACGTTTCATTTAATCGAATGCCTGGAACCGGACGTTTTTCTTAATTTTTTAAATTAATTTTATTAAATAATAATAATAATAATAATAATAATAATAATATATTTAATTTTTTTACTTTTTTTTTTTTAGTTTTTTTAGTTTTTAATTTTTAGTTTTTTTTTTTTTTTTTACTTAAATGATAATAATATTTTTGTGCCTTTGAGCCATATTTTTCACACCCGAATCCTTATCATCATTATATCCATATTATTAGGTATAAACAACAACAACAACAACAACAACAAACGTTTTTTTCTTTCTTTCATTCTTTTTTGTAGCAAAAAAAAAAAAAAAAAACTAAAACAAAAACATCGTGATGAAATATGTTTTTGTATATATATATATATATATAATGTTATGTATACTTAAATACACGTATTGCTTAAAAGGAAAATGGTTGGTAGGGAGGGAGGGAGGGAGAGGGAGGGGGCTAAAAAACGACCTTATTATTTACGCGCAATCTAATTGTCCGTTTTTTTTTTCTTTTTACAAAGTGTCATCGTATCAAAACACTACCGAGAGTATTATTATTATTTTTATTGTTGTTGGTTTTCCGATTTTCCCGTCGTTTTTCAACAAACAAACAAACGAATCGGTTGTTATACTATTCATGTTTGTGTCTATTATCATTCGTACTCGCCCTTATATCAATAAATAAAATAAATAAATAAATAAATTTTTTTGCCCACAAATAATAAATAAATGGTTGTGTTAATAATAATAATAATAAAAATATTTCGCGTAGTCGTGTGAAATAAATAATAATAATAATAATAATAATAATAATAATAATAATAAATTATTAAATAAGTTTAAAAATTGGCTGTCTTCTTTTTCTTTCTTTCTTCCTTTTTCTCTCTTCCTCTTCCTTTCTCTCTCGGTTTCATCTTCTGGTTCTTATGTTCCATCTTGGACAAGTAAAAAAATTTTGAGACTTGAGGCCGATTATATATATAAATATGTATGTACTATGAATAGGCGCTGTAGCGTGAAGTTATTGCTGCAGTGGCTTTAGCTCCACGTGCAGGCTGCCACCAGGGCCAAGCTCGCTGAAAAACCAAAAAAAAAAAATTAGTAAATTAAATTTAAAAAAATAAAATAAAATCCGAGCGCTTCCATTTTTTTTTTTTTTTTATTTCGTTCGATTATTTCAATTTTAAACCCTTTCCCTCTTCCTTACCCTGCTTCCTCTCTCTCCATTCTGCCCCTATAAAAAAAAACAGAGTGGACAAAAATAAAAAAAAATAAAAAAAGAATTTTCTTTTAAAGAGTGATGACGACGTTTTTTTTAAAAAAAAAAAAAAATTCAACGGAAAAAGGTAAAAAAAAAAAAAAGAGAGAAAGGAAAAGAAAAAAAGGAAAGAGAAAGTTTCAAGATCAATAAAGCCGAGAGAGAAAACGGTTACTGATATGCTATGGATGGAGAAAGAAAGAAAAAATTGCAAATCAGTCTTAGATTTTTTATTAGATTTCTTTTCTTTTCTTTTCTTCTATCAGACATATTAAAAATAAATTTTATGTATTATGTACCCTTCCATACCCCTCTCCCCACCCTAAAAAAAAAGAAAAAGAATTTAAGAACCATCGTTGCCCCCCACTTCTTTATAATAGAATTGTTTATTTATATTTTTCGTTCTTCCCTAATTACTATTATTATTATCGATTAATTAATCGTGATCGACTATTAAAAAAAAATTATGAATTAAAGCAGACGATATTTATAATACGTACCCAGTAGTCAGACATCAGTCTCAATACTCATTACATTCAAGTTATTATTGTGGCGCGGATTGCAGTTCAATTTCGTCTTACTTGTGACGTCACTTGTCAGAAGTATATCTTCATCAAGTTCCATCATATCAGACGAAGATTCAGATAATGAGCTCTTTTTCAGATGTTGACCTTATGCCGGAAAAAAAATAAATAAATAAAAATAAATTCACAATTTTTTTATGTAACCTACGACATTACGCAATTATAAAAAATCATACGTAGTCTCGTCGTGGCGCCAAATTTTTCTTTCTACAATTTAAAAAAAAAAAGAGAGAGAGAGAGAGAGAGATAGAGAAAAAGAAAATTACCTAAAGTACCGGGAAGATACGGACAACTAGTGACGTGATTAAAATTTTGCGATTGCATCTCCTCCTGATCCGTCTCCCTATGATAAAAGTAGTTGAAATTGGAGACAATAACAGGCACGGGAAGCGCAATGGTAAGAACACCGGCAATGGCGCAAAGGGAACCGACAATTTTTCCCCAAACTCCAACTGGCCTGTAAAATTTTTAATTATTATTATTATTTAATCCATCATTTTTTTCATAAAAAAAAAAGAAAGCATATCTCATCTAATATATATATATGTAATGTATTAGCAAATAAAATACACATAATATGTATGATACGTTTATTTTTATATTAATTTTTTTTTTTTTAAACGTGGCAGGAGATAATGAATGTTAAACTAAACGATTTTCATTAAAAAAGAAATCCTTTTCATTTTTTTTTTTTTTTATTAGACAAGCTCGTGTGTTGTTGCAACAAAAAAAAAAAAAAAACATGCTCAAATATTGCAAAATTTTTTATATTTATTTATTTTAAAAAATTTTTCGCGGGCTTTTTTTTAATAGTATTATCATTATTATTATATACGTAAAAAAAACGGCTTGTCGAAAATGTTTTGTTCTTATCACTCTGTCCTCGTGATATGTGATTAAAAAAAAAATAAAATTTTTTAAATTATTAATGAGAAGGGAGGTTGGGTTGGTAACATTGTTTTAAAGGCGGTTCCTAAAACCTAATCGGAAACCTGAAGGGGGAGGGAGGTAGGGAGAGGAGGGAAAAAGTGGGAAGGGAAATAAACATCTCGTTTGTTTTTTTTTTTTTTTTTGAGTATCGACAAGCCGTTTGTTTACGATATTAATTTTTTTTTTTTTTTTTTTTTTTAAACAAGCAACAAACAGAAAAAGGCATGCATGGCATAGAATATTAAAAATCGTGCAAACAATTTTTATTTCTATTTAATAAATAAATAAATAAATAAATGCGTGATCGCAACGTTACGATATCGTTTTATTTATTTATTAATAATAATAATTAAAAGAAAGAAAAAATTTTTTTTCGATTCATTTTATATACTTTGCATAACAAATTTTTCTAATGTAAAAAGAAAATTCTTTGTTTGTTTTTCATTTTTATTTATTATATTTAAATAAATAAATTAATTAAAAAATTAATAATAATAATAAATAAATGCACAATTAAACAAACGCAATAATAATAATAAAAATAGACAAAAACGGAGGAGAGAAGAAAAAGAAGAAGAAAAATGAAAGAAAAAAAGAAAGAAAAAACATCAAAGAGCGAAAAATTCATCAAGCAGAAGATTTTAACGCAATAAAAAAAAAACAAAAACAAACAACAATTTTTTATTTATTTATAGTTTTAAATAATGAAATCGTGGGCAGAAAAATTAAAGTTGGAGGGGAGGGGGAAGAACATTTAAAATGTTTTTTTTTTTTTTTTCTGGGGAGCAAATAAAACAAAGATCGGGTTGGTATTCATCGAAAATACTTTTAATGATGGGTACTTTTTAAAATAACGCCTTATTCAAAAACAAATAACACGAAATGTTCAGAACAAGAAGAAGAAGAAAAAATAAAAACATTCCTTTGACAAAAAAGGAAAAAATTACAAAAAAAAAAATTTGAAAATTTTTCCAAAACAATCAAAAAAACAAAAAAAATTTTTTTGTTGTTTTATCATCAAATGATAAAATATATAAAAAAGGTATATTAAATTCACATTCAAAGGATGCATTTCAAAGGTATGCATATATACACGTAGCACACACATATATAATTTTCATTTAACGCAGCAAAAGGAAAAAACAAAAAAAAAAAAAAATTATTTTTTACACGAAGTCTCATAAAAAAAAAAGAAAAAAGGATTTCATTATTATCATTATTATTATTTTTTTTCACACACAAGCAAATTGAGCATGTTTGTTTGAAACATTTTGCAACTCAATCGATGAACGTTTTCTTTCTTTCTTTTTTCCTTTTTCTATTTCCGGTTTTCGATTGACCTGCAAAACGTAAATTTCTTTTTTTTTTTTTTTAATTCGCTACGAAAATGACGTTTTTTTTGGTTCCGCTCTTTCTCTAGTGTCTCGAAAAACAAAAAAAAAACAAAAGAAAAAAGAAAAATTTTCTAACAAGGGTACAATAGGCGGGGGGCCCCGAAAGTTTCCCTAATAAATAAATAAATAAAAATAAATAAAGAAAGAAAAATAGAAAAATAGAAAAAAAGAAAAAAAAAGGTGGAAAATTTTTTTTTGTTTTTTTAAAGAACAAAGAATTTTCTAATTTTTTTTTTTTAATTATCATCATCATTATCATTATTATTATTTTCAGCTGCATGTACTCTATATGAAAACTACTTTAATAATTTTAAAAAAATTAAACAAAAAAAAAAAAAAAGAAAAAGAAAACAAAAACAAAATGAAAACAAAAAAAACAAAACAAAATTGAAATTATAAATAATTAAGAAAAAATTCAATGACTTATTATTATTATTATTTTACTATTTTGAAATGTGGATTTTTTCTTATCAAAATCCCCTTTCCTTTCGAACTGATTTCCTCCCCCCATCTCTCTCTTCTCCTTAAAAAATTTTGTAAAAAAAAAAATAAACAAAAAAATCCCCCTAAACGAAATTTTATTATTTAAATTTAAAATCGTCCAAACGAAAAAAAACCGCGAGAAAATATTAATGACGTCACAAATGACGTATTATATATATATGACGTCAATTTTAAAATTTAATTCCAATTAATAAAAATGAAAAAAAAATTTTTTTTACTAAATTTTAAAACGAGAATAATGTAAACTTTACTTAAATATGGCGTCACTACAAACGTGTTAATCCCATGAAATTATTATAATTATTATTAATAATATTTTTTCTTCCACATTTCGATTAGAGGCGTTAGTAACAAATGATTTTTCTTATGTTGGCAATAATTGAAAAGAAAAATCAAAAAAAAAGAAAAGAAAAAAAAAAAAAAGAAAAAAGAAAAGAAAAAAAAAGAAAAAAAAGAAAAGAAAAAAAAAAGAAAAAAAAAAAAACAGATGAAAAAAATGAAAATGAGTACATCGTACGTCATATCACCGTAGCCCACTGTAGTCATAGTGACTACGGCCCACCAGAACGCGTCGGGTATCGACTTGAAGAAGGAGCTCTCCGAGCCCGCTTCGGCAAAGTAGACAGCACTGGAGAAGAGAACGACACCTGTAACAAGTTACAAGAATGTTACCTCATGTCACCATAGCCCACGGTCGTCATCGTCACGACGGCCCACCAGAAGGCGTCCGGAATAGACTTGAAGAAGGACTGATCGGAACCAGCTTCTGCGAAGTACACCGCCGATGAGAACAGTATAACACCTAGAATAAATTTCAGTGTCTTTCCGTGCCAATTTATTTGTATATAATACATCGAATCACCACGACAGAATAATAATAATAATAATAAATACATGCACCATGTAACTTTTCTTTATTTTTTTTTTTTGGATGATTAATTGGATGGTGGTGGTGGTTGTGATGGTATGTTTTGTACATATACACGTCGATGTTATTTATAGCGTTCTGTAGTCGTTCTATATAGTTTCTACCTTTATCAAACATAATCTCTATAACTATATAGTGACGTCATAACTATTATTACAAAAAAAAATTTTTTAACTTTCTATTTTTATACATGCAAATTTTTTTATAATTTTTTGTTTGTTTTTGTACTATAAAAAATTCTACATGATAACAATTTTCACATTGTTGCTGTTGTTTGTTGTTGTTGTTGTTTGTCGTTTGTATTGCTCCTTCCTTATTTTTTCTCTTAGAATTTGCAAAACTATTATTTCGTAACGAAACCATATATTTGTAGTTGTTAGTCTACCTTATCACTACAGAATGCTATCTAATCATCATCGACGATTTAAATTTTACAAAAAAAAAAAAAAAACTACAAATGTGGTGTTGGTGTTGGTGGTGGTGGTAGTGGTGGTAATGGCGGCATGCAATCAATGAAAATCGATATCGATTCGACGACATTTTTATTTAAAAAAAAAATTTTTTTTTTTTATTTTCGTGACGTCAGTCTCCCGTTTGTTACATAGTTCGGTAATTGTGCTTAAATCACACCACGATAGTCGTTAACAAACAACATATAGTCTATAACAATCGAAAATGAGAAAAAAAATAATAATAATAATAACGGGTTTGATTGGTGAACGAGCGAGAAAAGAAATTCATTAAAAGGGCGGTAATTTAAAAAAAAAGAGAAACAGAGAGAAAAAAAAAGAAAATAAAATGGAAAATGGTGGCGGTGGCGATGGCGTTGATGGTAGTTACAGATTTAATAATAGAAAAAACGAATGAGATGATGCTGTGATGCTGTGACACAATCTTTTTTTTTTTTACTCTCTTATTTCGGAAAGAAGTTAAATTAAGTTTTCATCTTAATCAAGAACATAAGTGAGATTGATAAAAAAAAAAAAAAAAAAAAAAAAAAAAAAGGTTTCTTTTAAAAGGATTTATGACCTTTGAAAAATTGAAAACGATACACACTATCGATAATCGTCCGTTTTTTCCATGTCGACGTTTTTTTTTTACGAATTTGTTACAACACGACCGGAAATAACTCATCGCATACGCGCACGCGCACACAGACACACAAACAAACAAATACAAACATTGTTGCCACGTCAAGTTTGTTTGTTTACAATTAAACGGATAAAATATATATATGTAATGTGCGTATAAAAAGACAAATGACGATGATTGTTTATTTGTTTGTTTTTAACAAACGTCGGGAGAGGGGAAGGGGAGGGGACAAATCGTATCGAAAGTGGCATTAGAATACTACGATTATACGACGAAGAACTAAACAAATAATAATAATAATAATAATAATAATTTAACGTTTCCTTTTTTTAAAAAAAAAAAAAAAACAGTTATCGAATAAAATAAAACCTGAATTTTCTTTTTCTTTTCTTTTTTTTTTCTAGAAACCGATGGAAATTTTTTTTTTTTTTTAACGCCTAATAAATTTAATTATTGTTCATCGGAAAATAAATAAATCCGCACAGAAAAAAAAAATTAAATTAAATTTAAAAAAAAAAAAAAAAAAAAAAAAAAAAAAGTTTTTAATTTTACAAATGTCGTCATCAAATCAATGAGAGACTACGCAACGTAAATAAATTTTTACGACTTTATAGCGAAAATAATAATAATAATAATAATAATATTAAAAAAATTATTTTTATAGTTTTTAAAATACTACATGACCTCTCACCTTTTATAAATTCACTTTTTGTTTTTTTTTTTAATACGAAAATAAACTTATTCGAACGGCTATAAATATAAAATTTTTTTATTTTATTTTATTTTAATCGATGCCTGCCTGCCTGCCTGTATTTTTATTTTTAATAAAATTTCCTCTCCTCTCCCCTCTCCTTACTACGGCCCTGATTTTTTTTTCTACGTCACATAATCGTTCTATTTCGTTATTAATGATAATGAAAAACGTCAAAATCGAAACAAATCATCGCCATTGTATAAAATTTCAGGCGCGCGGACGTCTCTGATTGGTCGGATCGTCGAGTCACTTAAAGTAATGACGTAAGCATTCACACGTCGCTACTGCCATAGTTTTTAACTAAGAAACACCTTTTATCGCGGAAAATGATTTTTTAAAATTATGAAATGCGACTCTGTAACAATCAGATCGGACTACGGACATTCATTCACAGATGAAAAGAATAATAATAATAATAATAATAATAATAATAATAATAATAATAATAATAATAATAAACATTTACGGTAAAGTGAATGATTTTTTTTTTTTTTTTTTTACGGTGTGCATAAATAAATCATTATAACAGAGTGAATAATTAATTAATAAATGGCATGCAATCTTTTTTTTTTTTAAAAAAAAACACACGCACACGCACGCACACACGCACGCACACGGAAGTCGTCGTCGTCGTCGTCGTCGTCAACGTAAGAAAATAATAATTTTAATTTTTTTTTTTTTATTTCGTTATCATTCGCGCATTTTTTTTCTTTTCTATTTTTAAATGCTTGCTGCGATTATTAAAAAAAAAACTAAATAAATATATATGATAAAAGTAAAGAAAAAAAAATATGTATATATAAATAAAAATCCGACATTTTTCCCATTCGGCCATATTTGTTTGTTATTATCATTATTATTTTTAATAATTCTAAAGCAGATGAAAACGATGAACGTAATCCTTTCGCGGTATTGGCACACATTTTTCTTTTCTTTTTTTTTATTACACTCTTCACTTTTTTTTTTTTTTACTTTTTTTTACCAATTATTTTATACCAAAAAAAAAAAAAAAAAAATTGAAAAAGACGAGAAACACTGACGCGCACTTTTTTTTATATATATATATTTATAAACGAACTTATTTTAAATTAAAATAAGGTTTTGATAAAAAAAAAAAAAAAGGAGGAACGTTTGTAGAGGCATTAGCAAAGAAATAAATTACGTGTAATCCTTTTTAATTTTTTTTTTTTTTTATATAAAACGGGTATATATTAAAATGGATTACACGTAAAATTTACGTCGAACAATTAAGCGTTTCGTGATGTATATACGGATGGAAAACAGAGAGAGAGAGAGAGATAGAGAAAGGGTGGGAGAGAAAAAATGGGTAGAAAAAGGGTAAAAATTGAAGAAAAAAAAGGGGGGGGGGAAGAAGAAGGCACAAATCGTCGTGCACAAAACTTACCTATAAACAAGAAAAATATGAGCAATCCTAATTCTCTCATGGAGGCCTTTAATGTTCGTCCAAGGATTTGCAATCCTTTGGAGTGCCGCGACAACTTGAATATTCGAAACACTCTCACTAACCTAATTACTCTGAGTATAGCTAAGGACATGGCCTGATTTGTGCTTTTATCTTGCGGACTGACGGGGGCTTTGGGCAGCTTGAGTTTATCCTCTTCCTCCGCCATCACCGTGGCCAATGTGATGAAATACGGAATGATAGCAATTATGTCAATGATGTTCATAACGTCACGGAAGAAATTTAGTTTGTTCGGACAAGCCAGGAAGCGCACCGAGAGTTCAAATGTGAACCATATAATACATATAGTTTCTATTAGAAAGAATGGGTCCGTTATTTCCGGCACCTCATCCTCTTCTATTTTTGTACCGTTGGTCGTCGTATTGAACACATTGTAGTGCTTGAACTCTGGTAGAGTCTCCAGGCAAAAAATAACAATGGAAAGAAGGATCACAAAGACGGAGATGATGGCAACGACTCTCGCTGCTTGCGATGACTCCGGATACTCGAAGAGAAGCCAAACTTTTCTCTGGAATTCGTGAGAAGGTAACGGTTTCTCTTCTTCCTTGATAAATCCTTCATCCTCCCTGAAAAAACAACAAAATGTCAAGTTTAAAATTTTCCATGATTGTTAAAAAAAAAAAAATCCACGCACGCACGCACGCACTCATACGAAAAACAACAAAAAAAAAAAAAGTGACCACGCACTTAAAAGATAGAGAAATCGTAAAACGTGATAGCATCCAATCAAATTCGAGAATATATTTGACGTCATTCTATCATTAACCAATCACATTCTTTCAATAAATATAAAAATATTCTTATTTCCATATGACGAGATTGACGTCATAGACATGACAACAAATTTTTGTTAGAAATCAATAAACGCTTACGAGACGGAAGGAACCTGATAAAAAATTACCATTTTCCATATCCCCAATTATTATTATTATTATTATTTCGTGCATAAATAAATAAATACAGACAAATCGAAATGATTATGACACGTGATATGAATCCTTAATATTATTATTATTATTATAATCAATTATCACGATTAGTTTTTTTTTACTTTTTTATTACTTTTTAATTTTCCAAAAAAAAAAAAAAAAATGTTTGTTTGTCTGTCTCTTCTCTTTTTTTTGTGTGTGAAAGAACAGCAGGTTTCATTCATATTAAAAACTACTCTCTTACGTTTAAACATTTGATCAATGATTTAATTCGCTGCCAAAAAAAAGAGAAAAAGAAAAAGAAAGAAAAAAGAAAGCAGAAGAAAATGTACGACTGACTGGCCTCTTAAATTTTTCCAGTTGTGACTAATTAAACTTTAATACAACAGTTGGCCTCGTGTGAACTTGGAACCAGTAAATTTTATTTAAGTAACCAATTAAAGGTTTAAATGTCAACGAGACTGTGAAAATACTTTTCCCCGTTCGCATTCATTTGTTTTTTCCTTTTAATTTTTTCCTTTTCTTCAACTAACGCCTTCTTAAAGTGTAATGATTTTTCTTTTGTTTTGTCGTACCCATGTGTGACGTTCATAATCGAGAAAAGAATTTTCGTTGAAAAATTAAATTTGGCATCTATGCCATTTCGATTTCTTTTTCTTTCTCTCTCTCTCCCCCCCCAAACATAAAGTATTTTCGCACGTACCCTCACTATCATCATCATCATCATCATCATAATGATTCTAACGACCCAATGCGGTGCAGTAACAACAACAACAACAACAACTTCCTTCAATGGTGGAATCCTCATCTGAAAAGCTTGAATTGAGCCATGAAAAGCTTTTCTAATCGTAGAAATGTAAAAAGATAACCGTTATCATTTTATTTAATATGAATTCTAATATCAAATAATAAAAAATTTAAAAGAAAACTTAAGAAGAAAATAACGCGGATGTTAAATATATAGTGCGAGAGTATATTTTGTTGGGGGAAAATTTTTAAAACGTGAGAGCGGCGGCGGTATTGATCGCCGAACCAGCTTACGCCCAAGATTACACTCGCAGTCTTGTAAATAATCGAGTGTCAGGCTTTTTTTTTCCTTTTTTCCTTTATTTTTCTTTCCTTTTTTCCTTTTTTTTTTTAGGAATCCAACCAAAAATCTGGCACACAAAAATGCAGTTTTTTTTTTTACAAAATAAACAATAAGAGTAATTTAAAAATCACGTTGGATTATTATTATTAGAAAGAATCGTACTAAAAAAAAAATGGACGAGTTTTACTTATTTTCAAAACAAAAAGGCATTTTATAGCGAATTTTTCTGTTTTTTAAAAACGAACCGCGTTAAATGCGTAATGATTAGTTCGATGGAAAATGCCTTTTGAAAAAAACTTAATGTCAAATTATTACACACCATCATCATCATCCATCTACCTTTTTTCATTCTTCCTCCCTCTAATCGATTCTTTCCTCCCTACCCCCCTTGAAAATTTTTTTCTAGTTGTTTCTATCTCCTCCCCCACGCTCTTTTCCCCTACGTGTCTTTTCTTTTTAAAATGAATAATAAATATGAAATCTGTCACAAATTTTACTGTTTTGAATTATCATTTATCTTTCTTATTTTTCTTTTCTTTTCTTTTCTTTTTTCTCAATTTTTGAATTGAACAAGATTATTTTTGATTTCATCTGTCAGTTTCATTGGTATACAAATCTTTCCTGTTGAGGGAAAAAGAAAAAGAAAAAAACGATGGTTTTCATTACCAAACAAACAAACAAACACTTTTCCTTCACAGGGAGGAGGTGGAAGGAAAGGACGCACCAGTCGAACATTTTCCCTTTTGGTTTTTTTTTTGTTTTTGGGGGGGGGTTTTCCTCTCACCTGAATTTATTTGTTGCCAGTTCGCCTAATTCGTAAAATTTGATTTCTTCGGAGAAAACATCTAATGGGACGTTGACCGGTCTCCTCAGTCTTCCGCCACTTTGATAATAATATAAAATGGCGTCGAAACTTGGACGGTTCCGATCAAAAAAATATTCGTTCCGAAGTGGATCAAAATAACGTATCCGCCTTGCAGGATCACCCAGGAGCGTGTCCGGAAATTGATTTAACGTTCTTAATTGCGTTTCAAACCTTAAACCACTCACCTGGAAAAAAAAAAAAAATGAAAAAATGAAAAATGTTTTTTTAAAAAAAAAAAAAAAAAAAAACGAAGAGAAAGAGAGAGAGAGATAGAGAGAGAGGTAGAGAGAGAGAGAGAGAGGGAAAAAAAAATTAAAAAATATGGTTGGAAAACGTTGCTGATCAATGGCGCAAATTAAATTACGAGCGAAATTTAAATTGACGTCATAATTTAATAATAATAATAATAATAATAATAACGATTTTTTTTTTTCATTTTCCTTCTCGTTTATCCATCCATCTATCCAACCATCCACCATTTTTTTTTTGGTTGCATGTATACGCACAGTTACGCGAATAGATTCCGACATCTTTTTTTTTCTTTTTTCTTCAACCGTCACGTTCGCTACCAATTAATTTATCGCACAGGTACTTAGTTACACGTTCAAACAATTAATTTTTACTTTTCCCGATTCATTCGGTTTAACTTTTCTCTCTCTGTGTGTGCGTGTGTGAGAGAGAAAGAAAGAGAGGGGGAGAGAGAGAAAAAAAAAAGAAAAATTTTAAACACGTAGACTCATATAAGCAAATACATTTCGTATATAAGTCGTATAAATAAACGTGTAACAAGAAAACACCATTTTTTTTTTAAAAAAAAAAAAAAAACCGTTTTAGAATTTTAATAAAATAAAAATTAGTAATAATAATAATAATAATAATTTTTTATTTCAAATAAACGGTTAAACGTAGTAATCCGCAAATTTAAAAAAAAAAAAAAAAATTGAAAAATTAGAAAAAAAGTTAAAAATAATATTACGAAAAAAAAAAAAAAAAAAAAAAATTTCGTACGTTCGTTTTTTGCGTTTGGTTTGTTCCTTTGCCAGTTGGGTCATCGAAATTAAAAACCATTTTTTTTTTTTTTTTTTTTTTTCAAAGAGGAAATTTTTAATTTTTTTTTTTTTTTAATAACATTTAATTTCAAAATTAATGTATATTCGTGTATATATATATATATATGTAAAAATATGTATGAATGTAAATAATTTTTTTTTTTGCGAGAATGAGGGGGGGAAGGAACGTGATAAAAAGGCTCCCTCTCCCCCCCTGGAAAAAAAAATAAATAAAAACGATACCCGAAATTATTTTCGAAAGAATTTATTTACTCCTCCGATTTTTTTTTCTTTTTTTTTTTTAATGAAAATCTTTTTTAATTGAATTTCTAGAAAATTCTCACAGACAACAACAAACAAAACAACAACAACCAAAAAAATGAAGGTTCAATACAACTAAAAAAAAAAAAACCGAAAAGAAACAAAAAAATTTTCTTTTTCTCGCGATTACTTCAACATAACGAATCACTCGTGGTCGCCATTTTATTCTTCGTGTCTTCTGCTATTTCGCCATTTTGAATCGGTTGGTTATTTACACGTCAAACGTGTTCGTTCTTTTTTTTTTTTGTTAATAAATAAAATATGAAATTTTTTCAATGTTATAAATATATCGAATTAGAATTTTGTTAAACAAATCTCAATTTACGTTCAAGATCAATTCAAGTAAAAGTTCAAAAGTTAATTTTATTTAACGTGGAAATAGAATAAATTTCATTGATTATTCACGTCTAATTATCTGTATAATTTACCTTTGAGCGTATACACACACGCACACACACAGAGATTTTGTTTTTACGTAAATAAATTTGTAACAAAAGGTTTTAACAACATCGTAAATCAATTAATTTTTCGAAAAATTTTTATATCCCCCCAATTTACACAATGCGTACCTGCGTACCTGCGTGCGTGAGTGTGCACACTCCTTCAAATATTTTTGTTAGAGATTATGTACACGCGCATGCATTCTCGATGCAACTACTTATTTGAACGTTATAATTAAGAGTTTCGATTTCGAATCAATCAATCAATCAATCAATAGAATTTAATCTAAACGAAAGAGATACAAAATGGTGGCGCTGTCTGGATGTTGCTGTCGACTTTGTATCGGAGAACAAGATTCAATTTCCGTTTTTCACTTAATTCTTTTTAATTGATAATGATCTTATCGGGGTGAAAAATGTACGAATTTTCCAGAAGGAAGGAAAACGTACTCGAGCACACACACACACACACGTATCTGATATCGCGTTGTTGTTGCTGTTGTTTCTGTTTGTTTTTAACGACTTTACACAACAACAACAACAACCACAAAAAAAAGTAGGTTTGGCGATATTTAATATTACTATTACTTACATTAATAACAACCCTTTCACAAAAATCGTGATCGTGCGGAATTGGTTCAAAGTGAACAACTCCAGTGAATGCATGGGGGGTCGGTCCATCCTCGTCTTGGCTGCTGAGTTTTGGCAGCGACCTGTTAATAAATAAAATAAATAAATAAATAAATAAATTTATAAATAAAAATTTTTTAATAAAAAAAAAAAAAAAAATTCGCAGAACTGCGAAAATTTAAAATTTCTTCTAAGAATTTCATTTCGTGGGGGTGGGTGTGGGAGGCGGGGGCGCGTGTAAATATCCATTCGAATCCGTTTTTCATCTCGTTGATAATTGATAAGAAAAAAAAAAATTAAAATAATATGATAACAATGTAAATATCCTCATTTATGTCTCCATAATCATCATCATCTCGTTTTAATTCCTAAAAAAACGTTCGTTGAATAACAATAATTATTATCATCATTATTAAGGGGAGGGACAGGGAGTGGGAAGATGATACGCAAATAAATAATTACAAATTGAATAAAAAAAAAAGCGGAAAAACTTAAATAAAAAATCCGCCCACGCACAATAAAAAAAAAAAAAAAACCGCCACATTCAATTATTTATTTCAAATAGGATCAATATCTAAAAATAGGTGAGAGAAAAAAAAAGATAGACGATGAAAAATATACGTGCCAGAGAGAGTGAGAGAGATAAAAGCGACGAGATGAAAGTTGGTGGTGGGGGAAAGGGGAGGGGAGGGGGGGGAAAAGACACTTATAAACTTTTTTTTTTTTTAAAAGTCAATTTGTATTCGATCCTCCTGTTGAGATTGAAATTTTTTTTTTTTCATTTTCTACATCGCCGTTGTCCTATTAAAAACGCTCATTTCTATTTGTCTTCTTCCACGTGTTTTTATTATTTTCCAACTAACAATTTAAAAATTATTAATAATAATAAAAATTTAAAGAAATTGAAAAAAAAAACGATGACGTTTTCAATTATTTGACATTAGGAAAAAAAAAAAATTTTCTTTTAACCGTTTAAACCGAATTCTATGCCAACATAAAATGCAAAAAAAAAAACATGGCGGTGACTGACTTGATCGTATGTTTGCGTATTTAAATAGAACAACAAACACGACGAAGATGATGAGGGGGAAAGGGGGAAGAAAAAAGAAAAAAGAAAAAAAAAAGAAAATTCGTCTCTCGTTTAAAACACTTCACAAAATTTCTTTTTTCTTATCCTTCTTCTTTTTTTTTTTTTTTTTTTTTTTATTTATCCCTTTCGTACGCTTTACTTAAATTTATGTGTGTAACCATGAGAGAGAGAGAAAGGGAGGGAGAGAGAGAAGAATAAGAAAATCTTCTTTTTTTTATTAACCGTTGGAAAGAAAAGAAAAACCCCTTCTTTTCTTGATAAAAAAAAAAAAGAAAATTTATTTATTTATTTTAAACAATCGAATATAAAGGAAATAAATGAAAAATTCGTTTTTATCTCTACGATCGTGGGACATAATAAATCTTTTACTTCCGTCCTATTAATTTCAATATTTATGTAAAATCCTTTTTTTTTTTTTTTTTTTATTCAAAAAAATTAATTCTAGAATTTTCTTTTTTATTTCCATTCTTTTGAATGATTCGACCAATTAAAAAAAAAAGAAACATTGTCACGCAAAAAATTAACATAATCATCATCATCATTATTATTGTTTGTTTTTTTAGTCTGATCCCTAAGGAATGCCTGAATATGAGCGAGACTAAATTCTTCAATAATCTAAACCCCACCACCACCACAACTCTCGTAACTCTTCCCGTTTTCATCTCATCCATTCGATTGGAACAATTTTACATCTCCAAAAAAAATGGACAAAAACATTTCCGGGGAGGAGGAAGGAGGAAAGAGGCGTATCCAGAATCGGGAAGAATAAAAAATCCTGGTTCTTAAATAAAACACAAAAAAAAATTGTTTTCGTTTTTGACCCCCCTTAACCTTCTCCTTTATCATAACGCAGTTGTTTTCATTCCTATTATTATTATTATTATTTTTAAAATAACGTTAAATTTTTTCAACTCTAATAATAATAATAATAAATTTCTTAAAAAACGAATAATATAAAAAAAAAATTTTTTTATTATAATTAATATTTTGTCTCTCAAAGTTTACAACGAAACAAAATAACTTTTTTTCTTTTTTTTTGTTTTCATTAAATTAAACATAATTATTTTGTTTAATGATTATTATTATTATTATTATTATTATTATTAAAACCGTCATTTTCCAACCGTAAAAATATTTAATAATAATAATAATAATAATTAAAATAATTAAAGTTTTTAAAAATCGAAAATAAATAAATAAATGCGAGAGAAACGAATAATAATAAAAATAAAATGGCGATGATACAATAATAATAATAAAAACTCGATCAATTTTTTATTTTATTACCGTAATATTATCAATGAGTAATAATTTTAAACTTGTGTAGAAGAGGGTATTAGAGTATGAAACTTAAAATCGAAAGTAATAAATTTTCTTTATTCCAAAAAAAAATTTAAAATTTAAAAAAAAAAAAAAAAGTGAAAACGACGAAATTATACGTTCGGGCGAAAAAAAAAAAAGAAAAAAAAGTTATTTCGTATTTAATTTCGGAACTGCAATTATTATTATCATCATCATTATTATTATTTCGAATAATAATTTAAATAAAAAAAAAAAAAAGTAATATAAAAAAAACAATTATTATTATTATTATAGAAATTAGATTGCGTGTGCATAGTTTTTTTTTTTTGTTTTGTTTTTTGACGGTGGAAAAAGGAGTAGAAGGAAAAACAAAAAAAAAAAAGTTAAAATGAAAATGAAAAGAGAGAGAGAGAGAAAAACATAAAATTCCCGTTTTTTTTCTGGATCGAATTCGTTATCGGAGAGAGACGGACGGAAGAGGGAAAAAGGGTGGGAAGGATGAAAGACAGGAAGGAAGGAAGGAAGAAACAAAATATAAAAAAAATTTTTTTTTTCTTTCTTTCGGAATAATAATTACACGTGTGTGGAATGTTCTAGAATAACTCAAATTTATTTATTTATTTACTTATTTATTATCGTTAATAATTACGGAGAAAAAAAAAAATTTTTTTAAACTTTAAAAAAAGAAAAAATTTCGATTCCTGGAAAGAAAAGGAAGCGAGGAAGCAAGCAAGCAAAAAAAAAAAATTTATTTCTAATATCCAAATTGTTTTTTATTTTCCATTCCCCTCTTTTCCTTCCAGCCTTCCTTCCCCCCCTTCACCGCCCCCTACCCCTCTTACTTCTTAACGTTTGAAAATTATGCATGGAACTTTTCCAAAATTAACGTTTTTTCATTGGACTTTTATACACATATATTAAACGTATACTCCTTCATCTTCCTTCCTTTTTTTTCCATTGTTGCCAAATTAATAAAATTTTATATTTATATAAATTAACGATGGGTTTTCGATTCGAAATTGTTTTTTTTTTTTTTTTTTTTTTTTATTAAAAAATATTGTTTATAACCGTGACGATTAAAATCTGAAAGAAAAAAGACTCATTTCCTTTTTTTCCTTTTTTCCTTTTTTACAAATATAAACTATTATAATAACCTTTCTCGAATTATTTTCCATTAATCGTTTCATTCATTACAAAAAACAAACAAACGAATCAATCAGATAACAAACGCAACTGGAAAAATCCTACGTAATAACACAACAACAATAACAACAACAACCGAAACGTAAGCATTTTCACGTACGATTAATAAAACAAATTTCCGTGGGGGGGAAGAAGGGGAAGAGAGAAGGGAAGGGAAGGGAAAGGAAATGTATGCGTTTTGGTCAAAGGAGGAAAAAAAAAAAGAATCACATTCTCAAGGTTTTTATTTATTTATTTTTTCTCGAAAGAGGAAGTAATGGAAATGGGAAATGCCTTAACCGGAAATGACAAAATAACCGATCGAAACCTTGAATGGAAAAATTTTTGATACATCATTACGAAATATATTACACGATGTGACACGCACGAAATCGACACACGATTCGTCGACAAACTCTCACGTTTTGAATGATGATGATAATAATAATAATAAATGAGTAAACAATAATTAATAATTTTTTTTTGTTTATAAAACGCCGTTTGGAATTAGATACTTTAATAATAATAATAATAATAATATTAATAATAATAATTTATTTGATTGATGAAAAATCTCTTTGAGCTTTTCTTTTTTTTTTTTTGCTGCGGCAAGAAAATCTCTCTGTCCCCCTCTCTCTCTCTCCCCTCTCTCTTTTTTTTGTTTCGTCTGTTTGTTTACAATTGAGATTTTCTCTCGAGTAGAAAATAAAATAAAATAAAAAATATCTTTTTATTATTGATTTTGTTTCAAATTTTTTTTTAAATCTTTTTTTATCTTTTTTTTCTTTTATTTTCTTTTATTTTTTTAAAGTTTATTTTTCGATTGTGAATTTGAGACATTGTTAAATTAGCAGACGATTATATTTCTCGTTATTATTTAACATCATCACGGTTTAATTTTTTTTCTTCTCCTTTCCCCTCCTCCTCACCCTTCCTCTCCCCTTTTTTCAACGAATAAATAATAAATATATATATAATTTTTTTTTTAATACGTCATCCGATTTCTATTCGGCATCATTATTATTATTATCATTATTTTTTGTTTTACTCGAGACTCTCGTGAAAAAGAAGTAAACGCGTGCATAAATAAAATTATTATCATTATTATTATCGTTTTTATTTTTCAACAAAACAACCGGAAACAAACATTTGACATTTATCATTTTTAAAAATGGCTTCGTGTAAACGTTACCAAGGTAACTTTACCTGTGAGACTTTACAAAAAAAAAAAAAAAAAAGGGCAAAAGACAAAACCGAAAGAAAACTTTTTTCTTCCCTCTTCTTCTTACTTCCCCCCCCCTCTCTCTCTCTATTGGAAAATATGATTAATAAAAATATAAAAAAAATTATTTATTTATACGCATTCTCCTCATAAAAAAAAAATCTTACGATAAAATATTATTATATAAAAAACGGTGGCAAAATACGTGCGTAAAATTATTATTATTATTATTAACAACGACGACGACGTTTTTATTTATTTATTTATTATCAAAGTTAATAAATAAATAAATAAAATAATTCGCGGCGGAAAATAAAATAAAAAACGAAACATATAACCTTTTTCCTTTTAATACAAAATCGTTGTTGGTTTTTTAATAACAAAACCGGAAATGATTGGGTTTTTTTTAAAGAAAATTGTTTAAAAATAATGATTATTATTATTGCTATTATAGTAATTAATAATGTTGATAAAATAAAATGAAAAAATGAAAAATATATAAGGAAAATTGCGAAAAAAAAAAAAAAAAATTTTTTTAAAGTGAAACCTCTTGATAATGTCGCAATCTGACTAAATCCGGCGCTGCAGTTCTCTATTGATCTGTTAAATGGTATTCTTATTATAGGCTGAATGAGGAGGACGTCTGGAGAGGTGAAGGGAAACTACGGAAAAAAAAAAAAACTAAAAAACTTTCCGGCTTCTAACTACCTTATATATATAAATTTTTTTTTTTTTTAAATAAAATAAAAAAAAAATGGCGGGAAGTATTTATGTAAAGATTTTTAAACGGGGGGAGGAGAAGGAGAGGGAAGAAGAAGAGACTGGAATTTCATTTGTTTTTTTTTTTCCAGCGTGTGCGTGCGGCAAAAAAAAATGGGGAAAAAAGGGAAAAAAGGAAAATTTACAGATGTTTTTTAAACGTTAAATAATTAATAAATATATGTATCTATGTATCTATGTATGTATGTATGTATTATGTATGTAAATATAAGGTGGAAGAATCGTCGTACGTTAAAATTTAATAAATTTTTTTTTTTTTTTTAAAGGGGAGCAAAAAAAAAAAAATTGAATAACAAACCTTATATCTCCAGCCTCCTCCCCTGACCATCGGGGGCGTTGGTCCTGCCTCGGTTTGAGGACAGGGGTTAGCCCCCATTTTTCGATAAACTCTATACGAGAAATCTTGATGTGTGGTGGTGGTTACGAGAGGGGGCTTGTCCCCCTCTCGGACCCCATAGCCAGCGCGGCACAGGATTCTGAAGAAGGATTTCAGTTTGATGGTTTATTTGATAAACAAGTCCTCATTTCACTATTTTTTTTTTTGGTTTTTTTTCGGGGGGGGGGGTTTCCGGCTTTTCTTTACTTTTTTTTTCTATTTAAAAAATGGCTGCTACCTTTTATAACTTATTATTATAAAACTTTTTTATTAAGATGGATGAAATATTTATGTATTGTGTGTGTGTGTGTGTGTGTGTGTGTGTGTGTGAGTGTGTGTATGTGTGTGTGTGTATATATTTGTATGTATAAATTAATAAAACACGAAATTTTTTTTTTTATATAACACGATGATATCACGCACTCGCGCCGGCCTGCACGGCTACTGGACGCCACCAAGAGCTCCCGCAGTAGCGCTAGTGTCGGACGAATGCGCACATTTCTGACCTGCCCGTGCATGTGCTTGTCATCCATGCCGTGGTGGTCGCAGCCAACTTTACCTACTCCCACATTTTCTAACCTCACAAACAATGGACTCTTTTTTTTTTTTTTTTTTTTTTTTTTAAAATTCAAAATCTTTGATTTTTTGCCAATATCCAAAATTGCGTCTCTTATACGTCGTCGTATTTTTAAATAGTTTTTTATGAGTTTTCCACTCTCTCCGTCTGGAATTTTTTTCCATCTGTCTTTCTTTCTTTCTTTACTTTCTTTTTACATTTCCTACTTTTCGTATGAAACTTTAAACATTTCGTTTTTTAATCAAGACTCTCTCTCTTTTTTTTTTTTTTTTAATGTCTGACAAACAAATGCCGACGTTATGTCATTTCGGTCAAGGTTAAATATTTGGGCCAAGGTCAAATATGAGAACTCGTTTATATGTATAAATAATAAACTCTAATTCAGATTGGTCGTGCTGGTGGTGGTGGTGGTGATTTAAAATAAATAATAATAATAATAATATCCTACGAATGTGTATATTCACATTAATATTATTATTATCATCATCATCCTATAAATTCTATTAACTTTTAATAGTAATAATAATAATAATAGGGGTTGGTGTTATTATCAATGGAAAATAATTTTAAAACCCTTAATTTACGATAATAAAATATTTTTAAAGGGAAATTATTTTCAAAGAATGAAAAGTTTTTTTTTTTTTTTTTTAAACCAAAAATTCAATATAAATCCTAGAAAATTAAATGACGTCATACGTAAGTGATAATAATAATAATAATCGTTAAAAACAAAAAAATTTAAAAGTTAAAAAAATTTTAAAATTCGACAATCAAAGTTTTAACAATGATATAATTTTTTGTCGGGCATTAGAGTGAAAATAATAATAGTAATAATAATAGCAATAATAATAATAATAATAATAATAATAATAATAATAATAATAATAATAAATTAATATGTGTGTTAGACTTTCAGAAATAGAAAAAAAAAAAAACAAAAGCGTACACTCCATCATGGCACACAACACATATTTATATATATATACATCTTTTTCACTCTCTCTCTCTCTCTCTCTCTTTCTCTCTCTCTCCGCTTCTCAAAAGGTACATAGCCTTGGGACATATCGATTCTGCAGTACATCTCACGACGACGCATTTTGATCAAAAATGACTCACGCAATCAGCAGTGCCAACAGCAAAATTTTTTACCGGTAACATTTTAAAAAAAAAAAAAACGAATCCACCGAAAAAAATAAAAATAAAATATATAAATTTTTTTTCATTATTATTATTATTAATATTATTTATTTATTTTTTTCCCTCGTCATGACTTTTCGACATGTCGTTTTTTGCCCCTCCCCCCCACTTCCCTCCCTACCCCTTTGAAAAACGTTCAAAAAAAAAAAACGGTTCGTCCATAGATGGTTTAAAAGCTTTGATGTGTTTAATTTCATAACCGGACATAAAAAAAAAAAAAATAAATATTTGGCATGAATCCGAATAAAATTATTTAATGATAAAATGTGGGAGGGAGGAGGAAGAGAGGGGGAGTGGGGGTACGTGGAAGGAACCGCAATAAGAAAATTATTATTATTATTATTACATTTGAATGATGAAAATGTTTGTGTTTGCTTTTCTTTTTTTTTTTTTTTCTTTAGTCCCGCCGAAAGAACGTACGAAAGATTTTTTTTAATTAAATGTCGAAAATTT
>NW_002987001.1:249105-251133 GCF_000006295.1 Pediculus humanus corporis
AATAATGATAATAATAATAATAAAATTATTAATAATTAACAATCGCCAAATAGCCAAACGTTTTTTTTGGCTAAACTCGTCGTTATAATAATAATAATAATATTAGTAATATTTTTAAATAAATTTTTAAATTTGATTGACGTTGATTCGTTCAACATCAAGAACAACATCAAAAGCAGCAACAGCAACAACAACAACAACAACAGCAACAACAACCACACAAATTTTTTTTTTTTTTTTTTTTTTTTGATTGACCCAAATTAAAGTTTTTTTTTACAACATAAAATTTACGCATAACTAAAGATAAAAAATGAAATTTTTTTTTTTTCGATTTCTCATAGAGAAAGAATCAAATCAACAAAATGAATAAAAACGTACTTCCGGTTATTGGGTCACGTGATTTGTTTATGGACCATTACCACGCATACGCCTTTAAAAAAAAAAAAAATTTACAAAATAAATTATTATTATTATTACCGATACGATTTTCATCCCCACCCCCTCCCATTTCCCCCTCCCACTTCCTCGTACAAATCATTTAATAACGTTTAAACATTATTATTATTATTATTATTATTATTATCATAGCATAAGATTTTTAAATAAAACGTAATGAAGAAAAAAAAAATTAAAGTTATTGATAAAGTTTATCGACTTATTAAATTATCACTTTTAAAAATATTTTTTTTCTATTAAATTTATAAGCGGATTCGGTGAGTAAAAAATGATTAAAAAAAGGAAAAGGAAAAAGGAAAAAAGGAAAAAAAAACCTTTGACGAATCCTTTGAATTGAACACACACACACACACACACATATATTTTTATAGAAGACATCTGTAGTACGAAACGAGAACGAATTTATAAACCGAATAAAATAAAAAAAAATTTTTCATATTCGTTAAATAAATTTATTTTCAAAATGGCCGCCGTGATTTTTGATTTAAACAAATAATAATAATAATTCTCTTATAGAGACTAAAACAAAATGAAAAAAAAAAAAAAAAAAAGCGGAAAAAGATTTTTTTTTGCTCAAGTATTGATAGTAACCGATAATTTTTTTATTTTTTTTTCCTTTATTTTATAAGAATTTATTTACATTTGATTTTCGTGGGGGACCATCATTAAATTTAAATAATAATAATAATAAAACAAAATTTCGATTTTTAAAACGCGTTTATTTTTGCAGACTTTACAATTTTTTTTTTTTTGTTTTCGTTTCAGACGAAAAAAAAAAAAAGGAAAAACCGTATTAAACAGTAGAGACCTCTATCGTGTAAAATTGTAATTAAATAAATATTTTTTAGTACCAAAATTTTCGTTAAAGAGTCACGGAAATCTAAAATAAAAAAAAGAAAAAGAAAAAAAAAATTTTTTTTTCCTTTTTTTTTTTTTTATTATTATTCTTCTTCTGTTCAATTAAGTTTTTCCAAAAGTTTAATTTTCTTTTTCTTTTTCTTTCCCTTCCCCTCCGTTTCCCCTACTTTTCCACTCCTTTCTTTTTTTTTTCCTTTTTTTTCGTATCCCTATTTTACCCCGACTTCTGAAATCCTTTCGAGTTTTTTATAAAAAAAAAGGTAATAAAATATTAAATAAACGAAATATAAAAAAAAATAATAATAATAAATTATAATTTTTTTTTCCAGGGTTTTTTTTCCCCCTGTAATGAGGGGGAGTAAGAAAAAGAAAATTTTTTTTGGGGGGGAAGTAGATAGGGGAAAGAGAAAAGAAATTTCAACTCATCGTAATTGTTTTTGGTTTGAAATTATAATAACAGAAGAAGGAAATATAAGAAAAGGTTAATAATATTTGCAGGAGCGGAGTCAGGGGAAATCAGGGGGGAGGGAGCAGACGATAAAATTAACTTTTATTACTTTTTTATTACCCGTAATTTAATTATTCATGCGTTATCATTTATTTACTACTACTACTACTATCACCGTGATAGTAAATCATAATAAACGATTAATATTAATCCCGCAACAAACTCGGGAGTAGTTTTTAATTTATTCCCCAATTTTTAATTTAAAA
>NW_002987001.1:251637-265174 GCF_000006295.1 Pediculus humanus corporis
TAAAAATTTAAAAAAAAAAAAGTTTTTTCGGGGGGGAGGGAGAAATTTTTAGTTTTATTTGTTGTTTCACGTGGGAGATCAAATCTTTCGCCGGAAGGGGCGGCGTGGGGGACGGGGGGGTGAGGGTTAAATCGACGAGCTTTCAATTAATTTTTTTTTTTTTGTTTCATCCTTTTTTTTATAAGCAGCGTTTATTTATTTTTTTTTTATTCACATGACTAAACCTTTTCGTCTTTTTATTTATTATTTATTTATTTAATACGTTGCTGTACGAATTATGTATTTCATCGATTTTTTTTTTGTTTTGAAATATAAACAAACATACGAACGGAAAGTCGGTGAAAGCAGACGAAATATTAAATAAAATTCAAAAGAAATTTTTTGTTTTTTTTGCGGCAGCGGATTTGTAAATAAATTAAAAAAACCGCAAAACTCCGAAGAAGCAGAAGACAATAAAAAAATGGACGAAAAGGTAGAAGCGGCGGTTTGTTTTATATATGTATTTACTTATTTGTAATCTTGTTGTACAATGATAATGACGATGTAAAAAAGAGAAAAGTCTAGAAAATTTTATTTTTCGGCCGTCGCGTCAAAAATTTCTTTTGTAAAATAGAATCGAAGAGATGATAATAATGATAATAATGATGATGATGACGATGGTGGTCGTAACCGACAAACGTGCGACAAATTTCCCTCCTCGAAATCGTAAATTGTCACGACCCGAATTTTAAAATCCTGGAAAATTTTTTTCTAAACGCATCGACTTTTTTTTTTTTTTTTTGGTATTCAAACGTCCATTAATTAATCGATTTTAAATAAAATTTAATAATAATAATAATAATAATAAAATATTTTCCATGTGACGTCACGTCGATTAAAGTCATTTACCGACGGAAACGATTTCACTCACTCATGTTAAATCGTGTCAACGAAACGAGAATTTGTAGAAAACAAAAATTTCGTACATTATCATCATCATCATTATTATCATCGGCGTAGAGTTTAGTAGAAAAAAGAGACCGAAAATAATAATAATAATAATAATAATAATAATAATAATAATAATAATAATAATAATAATAATAATAATAATAATAATAAAATTTTTTTCTGAGTCATTTAATACACCGAATTTGATATTTATTTAATTTACAAGAGAAAGAAAAAAATTTTTTGTTTAACATTTAAAGAAAATTAAAAAATTTATTATTAATGATATTCTAACGAGTTTTTTCTTTTTCGGGGGGGGGGGGAAGGAGAGAGGGAAAGAGAAGAAGGGAAAATCCAGAGAGGGTAGGAAACACAAGGTAAAAGCGTAAACAAAAAATAAAATAGATACCGAATGATAAGTTATTAAAAATTTCCAATTAGTCATCGTAATTTTAAACACGTGATCAATAAATAATAATAATAATAATGTAATTTTAAAATCGTAATTAAAAGGATAACGATCTCTTATAAAAAAAAAGAAGAATTTCTATAATAATAATAATGATAATAATAAAAAGGTTGTTTTCATGGTCTATCGCAGTCGAACGTAATTACGTCATAACCGTTCAAATATAAGAATTTCATTACACAAAATTTTAATTTTAATTCGAATCAGGTACATTTTATTAAAATAGTTTTTCCTTCCTCCCCCCATATTATTTTATCGTCTGCTGTAATCGATTATAACGATTATAAAAAAAAAAAAAAAAAAAAAAAAAAATAGAGAACAAAGAAGGAAACGGAAACGAATTCCGACAATGTTTTCAATAAAAGTGTCGCGTTGATGTAAATTAACTTTTAGAATTCGATTTTCATACGACAAATTTTAAGGATCAAAGGGAAATGGTGGCGGTGGCGGTGGTGGCGGTGAGGGTGGCGATGGAGATGGCGGTGATGATGGCGGTAATCGATCTCGATGAACAATGAAACGAAATAAACCTGACCTAGTGAAAACTTCCATCATCATCATTAATATTTCTCAGAAATAAAGTTAATTCTTCGAACGGATTTGCGAATGAAATTCCGACTATTCGAAAACTTTTGTCTAATGATAACGATAATAATACTAATACTAATAATAATAATAATAATGATGATAATATAAAAACGATAAATCAAACGGGAAACGCGAGGAAGACGGGAGGAGGAAAGGGAAGAAGAAAAAAAAACGGAAATAAATAATCGATGGCGTGATCGTGGTCGAACGCCGCGGCGTTCGTTAAGAACGTAATTTGTTTTTTTTTTTATTACGATTCGTTAATCTTAAAACTTCACTTTTTTTTTTGTTCGATACGACGAACGCCACGAAAATTATCAGCGTAAAAAAAAAAAAAAGTAAAAACTTTATCAATGGCGGCAGAAAAAAAAATTTCCCTTACGAAAATCAATTTAATATTTATTAATAAAAAAAAGCAGAAGAAAAACAAACGGGGAGGGGAGGAGGGAAAGACGTTCATTTGAAAAAATTTTTTTGCTATAAATAAAAGCTTTCCTTTTTTTTTTTTGCTACAAATAAAAAATTTTTGTCAGAAAGTAAAAAAAGTAGCGCGGGTCAATTTAAAATATTCAAAAAAAAAAAAAAAATTATATATATGTACGTGCATACGTAATATAGTTTTTCCTTTTATTTCCGTTTCCGTTTATTACGTCCTTAACGTCTAAAACTATAATTTTTATAATTTTATGTCGTACGATAAATTCACCTCTGACCTTTATTATTTCGGCTTTTTGTTTAAAACAATTTAAATAAGAATGAGAGAATTGTTTGAGCGAAATTCGTTACAAAACAACAAACAAACAAGCAAACAAATTTTTGTAAAATACCCCTTAATTAATTCAAAATATCAATTTTTCCCCTTTTCCCCCTTCCCCCCTTTCCGCCCTCTTCCCCTTCGGTTTATAATTCAGATGACGATAATAATAATAATAATTCTTTTTTTTTTTTTATCGAACTCGAAATTCGTTTTTAACCGGAAATCAATAATCTATATTAATTATTAAACGCGATATTCAGGTTGTTGTCGACGGCGTTTTTTTTTTTTTTTTTTTTTTTTTTTTTGTGAAAATCGTGATGGAAAATTCAATTTCAATTTGTAATATAAAAAAAAAAAATTTTCTTTCTTCTGCTTTTTAAAAAATTTTTTTTTTTTTCAGTAAATAATAATAATAATAATAATTGTGAAGGTCACAAAAAATTTTACATGGAAAAAATAATCGGACCGTTAAAAAAATTTTAACGACGACGACAAAATAATAATCGGACGATTATTATTTGAAAATAAAAATTGTGGGGGGGACGAACCGGAAAAACAAACAAACAAATATAATTTTCTTTTTTTGGAAAAACTGAAAAAAAAAAATAGTCGTCCAAGTATTGATTACCAATTATTAACAGTGAAAAAAATGTTTTTGAAATAAAATTTTTTTTTTTTTTTTCCCCGTTTCGTTTTATCCCCTTTTTTTTTTTTTTTTTTTTTTAAACAAACGAAAAAAAAAAAATTTATCGAATAGTCGGAAATGCATTTTCTTTTTTTTTTTTTGTATTTATCGTTAAATCGATAAAAATTTTCCAGTAAAATTATTATTATTATTATTATTATTGGGATTGCAAACCGGAAATACGTAAATAAAAAAAAAATTTTCCGTCTTTTGTTTTTAATTGATTCTCCTCAATTTCGAGATTTTTTCTACGGAAAAAATTTCGATTTTATCGAGGAAAAAAAATTTTTTTTTTTTAATCAAATGAAAAATTATACGAAAACTATTTCCGGTTTTTAAAAAAATTTTCTTTTAATTTTTGAATAAAATGACGTCGTGGAAAAATCGTTTCGTCAAAAATGTATTATAATTTTTTTTTTTCCTAAAAAATATTTTCATCGCTATCCTCTCACCCCTCCCCCCTCCTTGCACACACACAAAAAAAAAATTTCTCCGTTTTTGTTATTTTTACGGGGAGCCATTATTCACAAAAAAAAAAACACGAAACGACTTTATCGATTTGATGATGATGGAAAGGAAAAAAATATTTTTACCGGAAAACAATTTAAAAAATTGATAAATTTTCGTATTTTTTTTTTTTGTGTTCCAGAATTTCCAAAATTTTAGTGAGAAACTAAAAAGAAACTTTGAAGATGTAAAAAAAAAGGAATTCAACCCCTTCTCCCTTCCCTTCCCTCCAAGTAATTAGTTAATTCCCCGTCGAAAATTTTCTCATCCGGTTAATGTTATGAAAATAAAAAAAAAAAAAAAATTGGGAAAATTTGACGTCATTTCCGTATCATCCGAAGAATGAAAACAACCGTGTCAAAATGTCTTCTTATCAAATTGAGAAGATATAAAACCGGTAAAAAAAAATTACGCCGCGTTTTTTTTTTGAATTTAAAATTTTTACGCGGGAAATTTAAAAAAAAAAAAAATATCGATTTTGAATTTTTCCCACACGTGAAAGAATCATTTAATTTTACGATTAACCTTTTTTAACCTTTTTTTTGTCGTCATCGTCGTAAAGAAAAAGGTTTTTTTTTAATTATATTTATAAAAGGACAAAACCTTTATGCAGAAAAGGTTTCACCTTTTAGTAAAAAAAAAAAAAAGGTTCGCAAAAAATTTTTCGAAAAAACTCTGGCAACAACCGCAATTAATAAAAAAAAAAAATTAATTAAAAAAATTTTTTTTTTCCTTAATATTCGATTCATTATTATTATTATTATTATTATTATTACTATCATAGCCGTTATCAGAAAAAAATGACAACAAATATAATAATAATAATAATAATAATAATAATTTTTTTCCTGTGATAAATCGATGAAAGCGAGAGTCAAACGCACTCACGCACTTACGCGTTCTTTAAACCTTTTTTTTTTTTTATTTTCAATTATAAACTTCCTTTTTTTTATTTTTTCCTATTCTTCTTCTTCTTCCTTTTTTCGCTTTCCTTTTTTTCCTTTTTTTTTGTATTTAAAAGGAAGAAGACATTCAATAAAAGAAAAAAAAGAAAAAAAAAATTAATTTTTGTTGTTTGTGAGAAGAAAGAAAAAAATTTTATTTTTATTTTTATTATTAAACCTTCAAAAGAATTTATTATTATTATTATTATTATTATTATTATTATTATTATTATTATTATTATTATTATTATTATTAAAACGGAACCCAAGCTTTTCCTTTTTCTGTACCCCAATAAAATTTTTAAAATTATTCAAATTATCATCATTATTATTATCATTAGTATTATTTTATCCAATGAATTTATTGATTGAATTTCTAAAAATGTTTTTAAAAAAAGTAAAATAAAATAAAATAAAAGTGAGAAAGTAAATTAGCAGAATGAAAAATAGAGAAAGAGAGAGAGTCAGTAAGTGAGAGAGAAAGAGTGATGGAAAGAGAGAGAGAGAGAGAGAGAGAGAATGTTAAAAACTTTTGACATTTTATACGACGACAATTTAAAAAAAAAAAAAAAATTATTATTCACTTTAAGGCAACTGTCGCAATCATGTGCTGTTTGCATATTTGAAATTATCATTATCATCATTATTATTATCATCATCATCATCATCATCATCATCATCATCATCATCATCATCATCATGATTATAATCAACATCGTCGTCGCCATCATCGAAACAAAAATAAAACTTTATTTTCTAAAAATTAATTATTCGAATTTTATAACAACAAACAAACAAACAAACAAACAAACGGGGAAACGTTTCAAACGATTACGATAATAATAATAATAATAATAATAATAATAATAATTTTTTTTTATAATAATAAATGGAAAATAGAAAACTATAAGCGAAACATTAAAATTAAAAAGAAAACTCTCTGGAAAATTTTTTTTTTTTTTTTTTTTATAGGAAAATTTCTTTAATTAACGTTTTTTATTTATCAAATCGATCGATACGCAACAAAAATTCGTAAAACAAGACAAACGTTAAATAATAGAATCGAATGAACGTTTTATCGTTAAATCCGCTCCTACGTAAAAAAAAAAAAAAGAAAAACTCATGCGAAAATTAATTATTTAGAAAAGAAAAAAAAAGGAAACAATAACAACTTTCTCATTTGAAATCGATAAATTATTTTCATTCAAGTTTTAAATTTTTTTCCCCCTTTTTTTGGTTGTTTTGGTTGTTTTGTTTGTTTTGTTTGTTTTTACTCATAACGAAACACAACCGAGTGAAAAAAAAAATTTTTTTTTTTTTTTTTTTTTTTTACTCCCTTAAATGTCAAAAAAAAATTTTTTCTTTTTAACCTTTCAAGCCGGAAAAGTTTATATTATGGTCGTAAAAATTGATTCGAAAAATTTTTTTTCTCCAGAATTTTTCTCCAGCGTTGTGAATTTTCTTTTCCTTTGTAAATCGGGTCAAAAAAAAAAAAAATTTTTAATAATAAATGACGGTCTATGACTTTTACGGCAAAACCTTTTTTTTTTTGGGGAGATCTTTTTTTTTTTTACTATTGGATTAAAAAGTTTAAGCGATGTAGCAAATTTAAGTTTCTTTTTTTTTAGCCGCGCATTGTTTTACTAAAACTAGCAGAAGACATTTTTTTTATTTTTCCCTCCCTCTTTATCTCACGCACACACACACACCCGTGATACGACTCGAATCAAATAAAATTTATAAAATAAAATAAAATCGAAAAAATAAAAAAAAGAGTCTCACTCATTTTAAAAATGGCGGATTTCGAATAGTTTTTCATAACGTGCACAAATCAAACCCTTATTATCATCATTATTATTATTATTATTATCTGTTACTTTCATAGTAAAAGACAACCAAAAACTCAAAGTTTTTAATTGAAATTTTTTGAGAAAAAACTTTCCTTTTTATTTTTATTTAAAAAACTTAAAAGGAGCCGATGGCGGTGGAGGAGAAGGCGGGAAGAAGTATAAAAAAGAGGAGGGTGAGAGGAGGAGAGGAGGGGGAAAGAAAATGGAATAAAATGGAAAATGTGGAAAAACGAAAAACGAAAAAAAATCGTTTACATAAAGTTTTTTTTTTTTTTTTTGCTTTTGGAAAACGTTCCAGCATCAATTACGTAAATAATAATAATTATAATAATATTAAAAAAGAGAGAGAAAGAGAAAAAAAGTAAGAGAGAGAGAGAGAGAGACAGAAAATTTTACAAAAAAGCTCGTAAAAATCTATTAAAAATCGTCAGTTGTTATGACGTCATTCATTTCCGCATCGGGAGACTCTTTCATTTATTATTTTTATAACCGTACCCACACACGCGGACACACGCACGCACGTACACACATGTATTGCTCAAAGTTTTTAATTAATTTTTTTTTATTAATATAAATAATAAAATAAATAAATAAATTATTAATTAATGGCGGCATTTATGTATGTAAACTTTTATGAATATGTATATTAAATTATTTAATAACGAATAATAATAATAATAACAATAAATAAATAATAAAATAATAAAATAAATAAAAATTCACGTGTACACACGTGTTTAACTTACGTACGTACGCGTAAGGATGCGTTTTTTCATTAAATTCGTTAAAATTAATAAGTTTATTGTTTGCTTAATATTTCCAATGACCCAATTATTTTTTAATAAATAAATTAATTAAATTTTTCCAATGATTATTATTATTATTATTATTATTAATATTTAATGACAAAAAAAATATTTTTTTTATCGTATGGAAAATTTTAAAAACATGATTTGCGACAACAACAACATTCGCGACGTAAAAAATTAATAAAATAAATAAAAATATTATTATTATCACTATTATTATTATCATCATCGCAACGGTTAAAATATAGATAATTTATCGAATCCATTATTAAGAAAAAAAATTAATAAGAAACCTACGTGCCACCATTTATTTTTTATTTTTTTTCATAAAGTTTTTCTAATCGTAAAAACAAACGACAACATTAAACAATTTCTTAACGATAATAATAATGATGAATACGGTGCACAAAATGGTTGTTTGGTTGTTACAAAAAGTTTAATAAATAAAATTTAAAACAATAATGATTTACATAATGTACATAATTTCCCGAGGTTTCCATACCAAAAAAGTAACAACCCAATCATTTTTATTTGAATAACGTTTAGCTTATCAACAAATGATAATAAATTTGTTTGAATGAATGAATGAGTGAGTGATTGAATGATTGATTGATTGATTGATTGAATGAATGAATGAATGATTTTATAATGCCGAAACTGACGTTTAAATATAAAATCAATGGAAAATAAATTAAAATTAAATTTATTTGGGGCTAAAGTTTTTTTTTGTGTTGCTGGAGATTTTCTCTCGTTTTTTTTTTGGTGCTGGAGATTTCTCCAGTCGGAAAAACAATAAAAAAAAACCGGAAAAAAAAAAATATAACTTCAACCGAAAAATGTGTTTCGAATAATTTTTTTTTTTTCACCAAGTCACAAAGGAAAAGAAAAAGAAAGAAAAGAAAAATTTTTTTTTTGTAATTTTGGTAGAATGGATGGATAACGGAAAAAGAAACTCGAAGAATTTGAACTCGGCCTTTTGGGGTTTCTAAATTAACATTTCAAACTACACAAATGCCAACTTTTGAAAAAAAAAAACCAATTGGTTTTAAATAAAAATTATCCGATTCAAATCCGTTTGTTGATTTTAGTGATTTAGATAGGTTTAAAAAAAATCCTTTGACATTTATTATAATAATAATAATAATAATAATAATAATAATAATAATAATATTTTTTTAAATTCCTTTTAAAAATATTTAATAAATTTTATTACATTATTTTTAAAAGGAAAGGGACGCGGGCAAAGGGGCGACAGTTAAAATAGAAAATTAAATAATTATTACGCCATCATCGAATTCTTCCATTGTTCGTATAACGATAACGAAAACAATTCGTACCAACCATTGGAAAAAAAAAAAAAAAATTTCCCTTGTTTAAAATTCTGTGGGAAAAGTTTTTTTTTTCGTTTTTTTCTCTCTTATTTAATTAAATAAATATATATATATAAACTTTTTTTTATCTTTTAAAAATTTTAAAATAATGTTGTAAGGCTTGTGGTAGTCTAAACTACAACCACTACCACTACTATCACTACAACTATTTTAAAGAGTAATCGCATTAAAATTCACCGAGAAAAAAAAAAAAAAGAAAATTTTAACGTGCGTTCTCGAATGTATTGTCCTCTCTTACGTAAAAATTTCCGCCATTTTGAAAATGAAGGGAAACGAAACAAAAAAAAAAAAAAAATTTCTTTAAAATCCTTATTTAAATCTTTCTCTCTCTCTCTTTCTCTTTGACGATACCTTATAAATTTATTGATAAATTTAATATTTAAATAAAATTTTATTAACGTCATAAAAAACAATAATAATAATAATTATCTCGTCGTAAAAAAAAGGTTTTGTTTTAAAAAGAAAAGTCATCATCATTCGGAGTGATAAAAAAAAAAAAGTTTTGCTGCAATCAAATGATTTGCGGTTTGATGCCGCCATTATCGTTAATAAAACAACAACGAAAATGATAATAATAATAATAAGCGAATTCGAACCCGGCCAATTTTAGTCACGCGTTTTTCTCTCTCTCTCTCTCTTTATCTTGTCATCGTACATGATGACATTTTTGTTTGAAAATGACCACAGTCCCGATTGTAAGACGAAATCAATCATTTAAAGAAAATATTAATAGAAAACGGTGAAGATGGAAATTTAAGGTCGTGACCTTTTACGAAGGTTTTCTCCCCCTCCCCCTCATACGAAAAAAAGTGCGAATGAGAAATAATAAAAAATTTCTTATTAACAATAAAAAAAAAAAACTTACGGATCCTGTCCGGATGTGGCCATAGCAGATGCTGTGATCCGCATAAATGGCCGATCGTCTCCCATGCCATAAATACCGGCAATCGATGCCGATGCCATTTTTTATTCTTTAGTTTCAACTTTTTCGATATAAAAAATAATAATTTTTTTTTCCCAATACGATTAATAATAATGATAATAATAATAACGAAAACGTAAACGCATAACATGTTTCATTTAATTTTTTCTGAGAGATTTGAAATCCTCCTTTTGATTTCATTACCATCACTTTATTCCGTGCAGTGAAACAAAAAAAAAAAAAAACAAAACAAAATTTAATAATAATAATAATGATAAAAACAATAATTTCCCCCTCCTCCTCCTCCTCCTCCTACCCCCGGTTTTCGTTACATTTAAAAAAAATGAAAAAAAAGAAAAAAAAAAATTCACATTTCAACTGCCACGAACAAAAATTTTAGTTTATTTTTATTTTTTATTTTTCTAAATTTCTTCTTACGTTTTAAAAATTTTGTAAATGATTTCATATTTCAACGAAAAAAACTTTTTCTTATAAAAAAAAATATCGTGCTTGTGATAATAATAATAATAATAATAATAATAATAATAATAACGATTCTTCATTTTTCTAAAATGTCGAAAGAAACAATAGTAAAAAAAAAAAAAAAAAAAAAAAAAAAAAACCAAAAAATTAAAAACAAAAAACCAAAAAAAAAAAAAAACGAATAGATTGAATTGTTTTAATATGTTTCCAATAAAACCTTTTTTTCCTTTTTTCCTTTTTGCCTTTTTTTTCCTTTGAAAATAAATCGTAAAAATCCTTTTTTCATCAAAAAAGTTATCTTTAAAAAACGGGTCCAAATCTTTTTTTTTTTTTCTCTCTATCGAAAAAAAATTTTCACTTATGTAGTCAAATATTCAAATTACGTATAGTATATAAAACGTGGCAGGAAACAAATTTAGTTCCACGTTTTTTTTTTTTTTAAATATAACGCAAAGTAAAACTAAAATAAATAAATAAATAAATGAAATGCATTTTTTTTTGTTTTTCGACGATGAAGACATTCCGATGATAAATATCTTTTAACCGCAGCAAAAAGAATTTAACCGAAGAAAATAATAATAATAATAATAATAATAATAATAATGATAATAATAAATTTATTTTTTTTTACTTTTTGTTATTCTTTTTTCTTTTTTCTTTTTTTTTTTTTTTCACGGAGAGAAAAGCAAGAAAAAGAAAAAAAAAATAAAGAAATTAAAAGCTTATCAGAGCAAAACAATTCTTCCCTCTTCCCTTTCCTTCCCCCTTCCCCGTGTTACGTTTTTTTCGTTTTTCCCCCCTCTCTTTCCCTTCCCTTCCCTCACATAATATTTCATTTTAATTTTTTCTTTCTTTTTCGGTCTCCCCCAAAAGAATTTTGTAAATTTTTTATGTTTTAAAAAAAAAAAAGTTTTTTTTTTTTTTTTAAATCTTTCCCCCTCCTCTCACCTCCACCTTTCCCCCCTCGTCTCCTTTTTTTTTTTTTCTTCCCCATTATTTTTTCATCTGCTTTTGTTTATATTTTATTTTTTAGTGCTTTTTATTTCTTATTAAAACATATTTTAATGTTTGTCCATTTTTATTTTGTTTACTTTTTACTTTACGCCAATTTTTTCACGGCTTTTAAAAAGAAAAAAATTTTTTTTTTTAAGCGAAAACAAAAGATTAAAAAAAAAAAAAACACTTTTACTACAATTTACTACAACACACAACACCAACAACAACAACAACAAACTCTACAATTTAGAACAATCTTTAAGGTTAAATAATTATTCTTGGTATGATTAAACAACGATTGATAATTTTTTTAAGTCAATTATTTCAATTTAAGAGGATCATAATTAGGGAAAGGAAGGGAGGTGGAGAGAGAGGGGGGAGAAGCGGGGGCAGGGGAAAAGCTATATCGAATAGTATGCTAGTATTTTTATACATTGTAATAAAACAAAAGTCAATCGTCACAATCACCCGTCATTGTTTGGTCATCACAAAGTCACTTTTGTCAATTTAAATCCCTTTTTTTTAAATTATAATATTGATAATAATAATAATAATAATAATAATAATAATAATAATAATAATAATAATAATAATAATAATAATAATAACCGCGCCATATTGATTTTATAAATTTATTTATTTAATAAAAAAAAAAATTTAATATAAAAATATTAATAAAAAATAATTTTTTTTTTTTTTCTGTTTAAATTTAAATTAAAAATAAACAAAATTTAAAATCCCTATAGCGCTATAAACATCTCTCTCTCTCTCTCTCTTTCTCTATAAATTCTACATATACAAAATTAATAATTTTTTTTTCAAAACTTGCTAATAATAATAATTAATTAAATAAATAAATAAATGAAAATTTCCATTGTTTATATATAAATAAATCAAATTTTTCAACGCATTACTTTCCCCTCTCCCTCCCTTCCTCCCTCCCTCTGGCCCCTCCCCGCAAAACGGTAGATTTTCCTTTTTAAAATTTTTTTTTTCCTTTGACGTATTACCATTATTATTATTATCATTATTAAATATTAACGGTTTATTATTTATTATTCTTATTTTATCGTACGTGTATTATTCGAATAATCGTAAATAAATCGACGATAAATAATTTTTTTTTTTTTTGCAAATCATAAACAAATATGATGTCATTCATAAACAAAGAAAGAAAGAAAGAAAAACGTCAGTTAAAAAAAAATTTGTTTTTCCAGATTTTTTTTTTTTTTCCTTTCTTTGTCGTTACGGATTTTTTTACCTTGACATTTTTGAGTGGGATGGGGTGGGGAGGGGGGCGTGGATGAGAGATAGAAAACGAATTTAAAATAAAGAATAGTAATGTAAAGAGAAAAAAAAAAAGTTATTTCGTTTTTCGTTTGTCGACTTAAATTTTATTCACACACACAAGCAAACAAACAAACAAAGTAACAAACACAAACACACGAAATGTGAGACACAAATCATATGATACTTTTCTTTTCTTTTTAAATAACGTGTGTCATAAATATTATTATTATCACATCCGATTCTTTTTCCTTATTTTTTTTTTTTCAAACCAATAATACACTACAACGTTTCTTTTTTTAATATTAATACAACAAACAACACACGTAACACCCACGATAACACAATCTCGCGATGATATTTTATTTTGTTTGCCGTACAAACGAATAAATAAAAAAATTTGTTTGTTGTGATGATAACTCTAAATCATAATAAGTAACAATACGAAAAAATAATTAATAAATCCATTATTATTAATCAATTAACATCGATCGATTACAAATTAATATTTTGTTTGTTTGTTTGTTTGTTTGTTTGTATTAAGAACATTAATTAAAAAAAAAAAATCAAATTTATTAACATTGTTTTATGTTTGATTGAGTGTTTGAAACCGTAAATGATTTATTTAAATTTGTGTGCTTGTGTTACTTTTATTTTAAAAAATTAAGTTATTATGATTGTGACGTCATTAATAATTTGCTGTACTCGAAGGCATGCAAGTTTTTGATTTTCCACATTAAAAAAAAAAAACTTTTTTCCATTTTGTTTAAAACGAGTGCAACAACACAGAAAAACAAACCATGCTAATCTATACAATATCATCATCATCATTATTTATTTTATTTCCAGTAAAACTTCATAAAAATTTTTTCATATTCCTTTTCATATTTAAAAAAAAAAAAAAAAAACAAACGAGACA
>NW_002987001.1:265764-270883 GCF_000006295.1 Pediculus humanus corporis
AAAATTATTATTAATATTATTAACATTTTTCTAACCTCATCTCGTTAGAGTTTTTCTTTGAATGAAATTTATCCTTTTGAGAATGTAAATCGTCATTATTATCGACTATTTTTTTTTTTTTAATTTTTTTAACCGATTAAAAAAAAATATGTATATAAAACCTTAATACGTCCCTGATTAAATGACTTTTTTATTATTTTTTATAAAAATTATATTAACCGGTAAGTTTTTAAACGAAAAAAAAAAAAAAATATATATATATATATATACGAATCAGATATGCATTTTTTTTTTACAACAAATAAAACTTTAGGGGTGGAGGGAGGGAGGGAGGGGGTAATATTAATTACGTAATAATATACGAAAAAGGTAATTTTTCAAAGGAGTCGTTTTAAAAAAAAAAAAAATGGATGACAACCGGGTGCAAAATTACAGATTACGACAACCGCATTGTATTAAAAAAAAAAAAAAAATGTTTTGATGACGTAGATAAAACGAACGCATCTACGTCATAATGCGTTATTACGCGTGAGAGATAAACGGAAATAAAAAAAAATTTATTAAACATTTTTTACCATTAAAAGGAAAAAGAGAGAGAGAGAGAGAAAATAAAAAATTTAATAAAAAGGAATTTAAGTAATAAAAAAGAAAATTTCATTCAAAACTTTTCCCTTTTTTCCGATGCTTCACTCCTCTAGCGGAAAAACGATCAACTAAAAAAGAAAATTTTCACATTGAATTTGAAAACAAAGAAAATTTTCTTTTTCAAGTTCAATTTTTTTTTTTTCCTTTGACTTTTCGAAAATGGCGCGCGTTTCGCGTTCGTTTAATTTTTTTATCATTCTTATCAAAAAAAAAAAAAAAAAAAATTGATGCGATTTATGTATCATTTGTTTGTTTTCCTCTTTGTTTGTTTGTTTGTTGTTTGTTGGTTTGTTTGTTTGTTTCGTTATTTTTTTTTTTTTAAATTCGTATGCAATATAAAAAATCTTCCGAAAGAAAAATTTTTTTATTTTTTTTTGTTTTAAAACTTTTTTTCTCCTCCTCCCTCCTCCTTCCCCCTCACCCTCCCCCTTCCCACCAGTTTTCCGTTTTTCGTTTTCATTTGTCGTGAAATTAATTTTAAAAAAAAAAAAAATCGATTTTGTCGCAGTTTTTACAACAATTTGAATTTTATTAAATTTATTTATTAAAATAAAAAAAAAAAAAAAAGTTTTTAACTACTTACGGAAAACTCGTAGAATTTTTTTTTTTTTTGTTTTAATTTTCTTTAATTTTTTTTTAGTGTTTAACTTACCTAAAAAAAAAAGAAAATAAAAAAAATTACAATGAATAAAAAATAATAATTTGATAATGTAATAATAAAAAAAAATCGTGGCAGCAGACGAATAAAAAAATTAAAAAAAGCAGTAATAATAATAATAATAATAATAATGGGATAAAGATTTCTTTCTGCTGATGACGGTGAAAAGAAAAAAAAAATTTTTTTTTCATCGATTTCGAAAATCGAATGTTGACAGACTTTTTTGATTTTTTGATCGAACGTTTTTTTTTTATTTTTTATATCGAAAAGTTTTCATAACAAAAGTTATGAATAAAAAAAAAATTTTTTTTTTTAACGTGAACTAGATTCTTTCTTCTCCTCTTTCTCCTTCCCCTTCCCCTCATTTTCCTTTTTTACTTTAGGAAAGGTAAACAAATTCAAAGGGGAGAAATAAATTATGGGATATAAAAAAATAATTTGGTATTTTACCTTTCGTAAATTTTCTTCTTTTCTTTTTTTTTTTTTTTGTTTGACCTGACATTATTGTTAGAGAAAAATAAATAATTTATTAACTGACTATTTTCTTTTCTGTTTTATGAATCGAGTTTTCTTTTTTTTTTACGTTATTACCTTTTCCCTTATTCGAACTTACCGCCATCTTTTTTTTTTTTTAACAAAATGTCAGCCGACTTTACAAACACCTACGTTACCCTTTGTATTATAATTATTTTTTTTCTTAAAAATCTATCATTAAACAGTTAAAAAAAGGAACTTGATGATGATGATGATAATGATAATGATGATCATTTGGTATGTTGAAATTAAAACCTTTTAACCCGACCTTTTATTTGTTACGCGTTACAAATACTTTTTTACCTTTCGCAATTAAACCTTTTTCGTAAATTTTCATAATGATTCTTTCATTAAATAAAAAAAAAAAATTCAGGCACGTTTGAACCTTTTATTTCCCCTTTTTCCAACCTTTCCTTCCCTCGTCCCTCCCTCCCATTTCATTCTCATTAATAATAATAATTAAACTAATTTTTCTCTTACTTTGGAATAATACTCATCGTTTTATTTTGTAGAATTCGAAAGAAAAATGATAACGAATAAAATATTTCCCGCCTTTTTCCATAGCAGAAGACACTTACTCTCTCACACACTTTTTTGAATACATACTAATAAAAAAAAAAGAAAACTTACCCTCCAGCCACCAAGATCATCTGCATTTTTAATATCTCTTAACGACATTACAGTTCGTCACTTATTGTAATTAATTTTCCTTCATTTAAATCCAAAAAAATAAAAAAAAAATAGTTACGATAATATTATCATTATCACAAAACTCTGCAACGATAACGATTATTTATAATAATAATAATAATAATACACACAACAAATCCCCCGAGCGCGTACGATATTAATGATACCTTTTTCAGAACAGAATTTATTTTGTGATTCCTTCTACTGTACGGAAAAAATATAAATCGGTAATTTTTAGATGACGTTATTCGACTATGATTATTAAATATATAAACATGTTCAATTCTCAACGCAGATTTTTAAAAAAATAAAATTAAAATTTTAAATCATTTATTTTATTTTTGTGTTGCATTGTCTTATTGCAATTAATTTCATCGTTTCCGTTTCCGTATCCGTTTCCTATCCCTCTCTCTCTCTCTCTCTCTCTCTCTGTCTTTCTCTCTATTCCTTATTTTTCTCTTGTTTTTTTTTTTTTTTTCTTTTCTTAAAAATACAAAAATTAAAATTTTCTATTTTTAAAATGTTCGATAGGGAAAAAATCAGTGGAAAATCATTATTATTATTATTATTATTTTATTATTATTATTATTACTATCGCGACTTATAAACAAACGATTTACTATTAAAAATTCTCTTTTTTTTCTGTTTCATTTGATAATATTTTACATGAGTGCGTCGGAAAAAGACAAAAATCGGTTGTTTTTGTTGTTGTCGTTATTAAAATTTATACGAAATGTTGTTGTTGTTTTTTGTTGTTTGTTGTAGTTGCCGCTACCTTTTTTTTTATCTTGTTCGTTTTTTTTTTATTTTATTTTTCCCCCAAAATTTTTCCCTTCCTTTCTTTTTTTACATTGTCTCTCCACTTCTTTTAACTTGTTTTTTTTTTTTTTTAACGAATGGGGAAGGGAGGGGGAAGGAGGGGAAACAGCAAAACAAAAAAAAAAAAAGAAAATTTAGAGTATTTGGTCAAAGTCCAAAACGAATGTAAAATGAAAATTTTTGGCATTTGTTTTTATTCAACGACAAAATACAAAAAAAAAATAAAATAATTTTCTACCATTTCGGTTGAATTTTTTTTTTTTTTCTCAGTATTTGACCGAGTTTTTTCCAAAAAAAAAAAAAAAGGAGGGGGGACAACAAATACAATCCTCCCGATCAATAATAATAATAATAATAAATATGATTATTTTTTAACACAATGTTTTACATTTGAAAAAAAAAATTCAATTTAACGAGTGTAAAATATGAATGGTTTATCATATCGTAAAACAATAAAAAAATAAATTTAAAAATTTTCAATGTTGGTAACACTGAAAAATTTTAGCGACGTTTCCAACATCAAAACGAGTGATAAACGTTGATAAAACGGATTAATCCTAAAAAATTTTCTTTTTTTTTTCTTTACCGTTACGACAAATGGAAAAGCAGAAGATTTTTCTTAAATTTTAATACACAATCTCGAGAGCGAATTTGTAGCGTTTGTTGGTAACAAACACTTTGTTGAAGAACAAACAAAAATTTTTATAAATTTAATCACGGCCGCCGTTTAAAAAATCCGATATATAAAACAAGACGAGATGCGATACTCGTGTGTTTTTTTTGTAATTTAAATCTTTCACAGATTTTATTTTGTTTTTTTTTTGTAAACCGGAAATTGTTGTTGAAACAAAAAAAAAAAAAATCTTCACGGATCTCGGATTAAAATGCGGAAAAAAAAACAATATTAATAATAATAATAACTAACATTCGAGTGTGTTGAATTTAAAAATTGGTTGTTGTTGTTGTTGTTGTTATTGTATCAAACCGTGAAAATTACTTTTGATGAAAAAAATAAAATAAAATTTTTTAAAATAATGGGAAAACCCGAAGAAAAAAATACCGGAAGTAATAAGAAGTGGAACAAAAAAAATATTAACGATCGAAACCGATGACAACCGAACAATCAATTAAAGTTTGAAAAAAAATTAATATAAATAAATTATGGAGTATTGATAAAATTTTACTAAAAAACATTTACGGTAATAATTTATTTACACCACGTGTTTTATATCGCAAACAATCGTTACCAATAAAACGAAAACAAACAAACAAACAAACGAAAAAAATAAACAAACGGGTGTTAAAAAAAAAATAAAAAATTATTTTTATTTCTTATCATTAAAAGTAGAGAGTTTAAAACATCGAAATTGAATTTTTCTATACTTTTCCCTAAAAATAATGACGTCACAACTTTTTTCATTTAAAAATGGAGTATGCAACAAACGGCTCGACAAACACAACAAACGGATTTTTACCAAATCAATCGTAGAAATTATAAAAAAATAAATTTTTTAAAAAAACGGTTACAAGTGAAGGGCAAAAATCTCAAATTTCTTTTCGCTTTTTTTTTTAAATCAAAAAAATAAATAATAATAATAATAATGATGATAATAATAATAATATTTGTAAAACGATAATAATTTACGTCACTAATTGAAGTAAATAAGAACCCGAAAAAAAAATTTTTTTTACGTTTCGCTTTCACAATTTTAAAAATTATTCGATCAATATTTAATCGATCATTATCGATTTTTTTTTATTATTAATTAGATA
>NW_002987001.1:270985-273366 GCF_000006295.1 Pediculus humanus corporis
CCCCTTCTTCTTCCGCGCGCCGAATAAAATTTTAATAAAAAAAAAAAACAAGGAATCGATTCGGAAAAACTTTCGAATATAAAAAAAATTTAAAGAAACTAATTAATTAGGCACAAGTCATTTGACATTTAGTTAAAAACTAATATTAACCTTTTAACAAAAAAAAAAAAAGGTGAATGGTAAAAGTTCACACGCACACACGCACTTTTTTACATCGAAAGTTTATCATTTTAAAACATTACGTCATCAAATAAATTAAACGTCATCATATTCTTTATCTAAAAAAAAAATGCTTTTAACGTAATTTTATTACATCCCCCTCGCTTTTCTTTAATAAATTAATTATTAAAAAATTATTTATTTACTTATTTATTAATAGTTTTTAAAACAATCAATCTCCAAATGATTCCTAATAAATAAATAAATAAAATCGGTCACGTGACTACAAAAAAAAAATTATTAAATAAAATTGTATTCGAATTATCATACTCATCGTCGTCATCGTAAATAAAAAAACGGAAGAAGAAAAAAAACTAACGTAGTCGCGTTGCCATAACGATAATTAAACGACTACTTACTACTCGAGTCAAAAAAAAAACTTTTAGATATTTTTTTTTTGTTTTTAACGATTCGAATAACGCAATATAATTAAAAAACCTCTCGTATTATTATTAATACGTCATCGAAAAAAATTAGTAATAATGATAATAATAATTTATTATTATTATTATTATTATTATTATTAAATAAAGAAAACGTTATAATTAAAAAAAAAAAAAAGAAGAAGAAAAAGAGATGATTCATTACTTTTATTTATAATATTTAACGAATTTTCATGACGTATCATTATCGTAAACAGGAAATGAAAAAAAAAAAAATCGATTTCTGTCATTTTTTTTTCCTTTCTTCCTTTTTTTTTATAAATGGAAAAAAATTTCGTATTTTAATAATAATAATAATAAATACTGTAGTATCGATCGTTGGATTGATTGATTGTGTACAACGACGAACGTAAATTTATTTATAATAATAATAATAAGTAGAAAACGAGGGTCTTTGTATAAAAATGGCGGACGCGGAAAAAGGGATATTTTTCTTTGCTTTGTTAATTTTTTTTTTTTTAAATTGGCGACAAATTTCTCATTAATTTGTTTCATTATTATTATTATTATTAAAGAATTAAATTTCATTCGAAATTAAATATTTTTTTTAAATAAATAAATAATTAGTAAGTCGAATATTTAGCAATGAAAAAAAAAAAAAAATGAAAGATTTTATTATTATTATTATTATTTTCTTCGTTTGTTTGTTTTTTTTAAAGCAACCGTCGGCAAAAAAGCGTCGCAAATACAAAAAAAAAAAAAGAATTATCATTATCAATTAAGCGGCTTCTTGCACGTGGTATAAAAAAAAAAGAAAATCTACTATTAGAAAATTTTTTTTTTTTTTAATGAATAAGCGCAGCCATATTGTTTTTTTTTTTTTTTTTTTAAACGGCTTCCTAGCAGCGATGGCTTTTGCTTACCATACTGACTTAATTATACATACATGGATCATTGGAAGGTTGATTTTATTCTACCAACGACACCATTTATATAAAAATATGTAAACTTTTCCGACGAAACAATTTAATATCAAAATTTCTCACGATATTTGTGAGATGATGTGTCGTCAGTATTGGTGATAGTAGTGGTAGTGGTAGTGGTAGTAGTTCAACGATACGCGAAACAACTCGAGGAGGAATTCCATGTTATCACGTCATGGAGTTCCAAATTCCAAAATACTGAAAATAAAATTTTTATTTATAAAAAAAAAAAATAATTTTTTTTGTTAATTTTCTTTTACGCCAATGAATGAGTGTGCGTGTGTGTGTCTGTGTCTGCTGCGTGTGTGTGTGTGTGTGTGCGCGTTTTTTAAACTCACCAAAACCTTTTTACGTAAATGAAAAAAAAAAAAAAAATTAAAACGAAAAGTATTTGAAAACTTTTTTTTTTTTTCCGGTATCGATTCCCCACATTCGATTAAATATACTTTTCAGTATTACCAACATAATTATCAACCTAAATTTCATTAAATTATTTTATTTATTTAAATTTTAAACAAAATGGCGGCGGGAGTAAGACGATTTATGATTTGTGACCAAAATGTTTTTCCTTTTTTTTTTTTTTCTTTTCAAATCATTTATCATCCATCCTTTTTCCTTTTTCTCTCTCGTTATTAATGAACCCTTTTCCACCCCCCTCCCCCCCGTTTGATGTTTAACTTATGAACTCGAATAAATAATTTCTTCTTCTTCTTTTACAAAAAGATGTTATTTTCGCTTTATTAAATTTTTTACCCCCTTATTTAATTAATAACTTTTTTTTTTGCAAGAAGGAATT
>NW_002987001.1:273510-275425 GCF_000006295.1 Pediculus humanus corporis
GCGTTTGTTCGTTTGTTCCTTAGTTTGTTTGTTAGTTTGTTTGTTTGTCGATAAGTTAAACGTAAAGCTACAACACGATGCATACAGTTAAAAAAAAAAATAGGTGTAAAAATAAATTTTTTTTAATTTAACGCCGCATTTTTTTCTCCCTTTTGAGTTTTTTTTTGTGTAAGGCGTCGGAGGGGGGAGAGGGGAGGTAGGAATTCTATCCTTTTATTATTCTCGTTTTCCCTCTCTCTCTCTCTCTCTCTCTCTCTCTCGCTTAAAATAATTCAAGGTGATTTTTCCTCCCCCCCCCATCATCACCACCACCGCCTCAACCATTCCCTCGGTCATTAGCTTCGATTTTAACGTCGTCGATTTTTCTCCGGGGATTTTTCACCATCACGCGATTCCATAATTTTTCTGTTTTATCCGGTTAATAAGTTAAATTTTTTTGCGGTTGTTGCTGTTGCTGTTGTTGTTGTTGTCAGTCGTCAAAAAAAAAAATTATAATGATAATAATTTTAATAAATTTTTTGGTAAAAAAAAAATAAATAATTTTTTTATTTTGTTGTCACTTTTCTCTCTCTCTCTCTCTCTCTTTTGGTTTTACCTTTATTGAATCTTTCTCTTTTTTTACGCGATTACATATGTTGCCAAATTTCGTTTTTATTTTACGACAAAAATAATAATAATAATAATAAATTTATTTATTTGTTAATTGACGTGTCGAATCGTTTTTTTTTGTTTAAAATCGATTTGTTGTTATTTATATCAACGAATTGTGTTTTTTTTTTGTTTAAATGAAAACTTTTTTGATTTTAAATAAATTATTTATTTATTTGTAAATTTTATGCATTTTTATAAAACGCGTGAGAAATAATAATAATGATAATAATAATAATAATTTTCTTAAAATTTCATCGATTTTTTCCTTTTTTTTTCTCCTTTTTTTTGATGATGTTTTCCTTTGCGAATCGCCATATTCGTAATTATTAAAAATAATAATGATAAGTTATTTACTTATTAATAATTATTAATACAATTAGAAACATTAATGATAATAATAATAATAATTTAACGACGACGGACTCGTCCAACCAATCAAAATCGAGTTATTAATTTTTTTCTTTTTTTTTTCAATAATTTTTTAATGTATTTTTCTTTCTTCCTCTCCTTCCTCCCTCCTTCCTCTCTCCTCCCCATCTCCCCGCCTTCCCGCGTCTTTCCGTCTGGATATTAATAATAATAATAATAAATAATTACAGTTGTTGTGTTATTTTATTTATACATACACGAATTTAGATCAGAGTTTTTTTTTTTTTTTAACGAAACCGGAAGTAAATAAAACCGTCAAATAAATTTTTTGCGCAGAGTAATTTTTATAATTTACCGTTACGAACTTTTCGTCGAATCGAATACGAGTTATAATAATAATAATGATGATGATGATAATGATGATGGATACGAAATAAATTAAATAAATAAATAAATAAAATGAAAACGATTTAATATTAAAAAAAAAAAAAAATTTGTTGTTTTTTGTATTGATTATTAAGTTGTGTGTATAAACTTAAACAACCCCCCGTGCTTGGAACTTAAAAAAAAAAAAAAAAAAAAACTATTTTTGGTTATACCGTCTTACTCAATTATTATTATTATTATTTTTTTTTTTACGTCATAACAAATAATAATAATACCTTTTAATTTTTTAATATAGTAAAAAAAAAAGGAAAAAAAGTGGCAAAAGAAATAATGACAATCGAACGTTGTAAACTCGAAAAAAAAAAAGTTAAGAAAAAACTTTTTTTATGAAACACTCGTTTGTCCCAATTTAGTCGTGGTTTTAGAATCGTTCCTTCCACACGTGGAACCTTGAAAAAAATTTCTTATTTTAAAAAACGTAAGCGATCAATTTTTAACCGGAAAAATT
>NW_002987001.1:275666-296734 GCF_000006295.1 Pediculus humanus corporis
ATGTCACGACGTTTTTATCGACGAACACAACGCAATACCCACGTTATCAATTTATTCTGTGATAACTTATTACGTCATGATAATTTTCCTAATTTTTTTCTTAGATTTTCCTTCCCCTTCCCTCTTCCCCCAGCAAAAAAAAAGAAATTTATTAATAATAATAATTGTTTTTTTGTTAAAAAAGTGTGACATTCACAACGACGTTACGTTCGGTGCCAAATAATTTTTATTTACTTTGAAAATTTATTTGTACGAACAAAACCGGAAGTTGTTTTTTTTCCGTTACGGTTAATTAGAATAAACGAGAGTCGGAGTTTAAAAAAAAAAAATTTTTTAACGATTAAGAAGAAGAAGAAGGGGAGAGGGAGGGGAAAAAGATTTCAAAACAAATTAAATTTAAAAAAAAAAATGTGAAAAACTTTTACGTCTCCAAAATAATTATCAAGTTAATTCTTTTAAACTCTCACGCATGCGCGTTTATTATTATTATTATTATCAAGAAATTTCTAAAGTCGAATAGTAACACAGATCGAAATGATTCGTTAAAAAAAATTAGGCGGGGGGGAGCGAGAGGGGGGGAGAAAAAAAAAATTTTATAACGAAAGAAAAACGAACGAGACCGAAAAGAAACTCATGAGAATAATAAAAAATTATTTTTTTTTTTTAAAAAAAAAAATAAAAAAAATAAATCAGTCGATTTCCGGTTCGTAACGGTTAATTCAGTGAACCGGAAAGTGCGCAAAGTGGTTTTTCCCTTTTTCTCTGTTTTTATTTTATTTTATTTTTTTTGTTTTCATTCGACCTAAAAAATGAAAATGATTTATAAAAACCGATTTAAAAAAAAAAAATCGCATGGAAAAATGTTTTTTTCTTTCCACCTTCGCATTCTGGAGCCTCCATAATAATAATAATAATAATAATAATAATAATAATAATAATAATAATAATAATAATAATAATAATAATAATATTAATATTAATAATGTTTACAATCAGTTTTCGAACGCTGCGTTTTTTTTTTTATTTTAAATTTAAATATTAATAAAACTTTAATAAAATTTTCATTAGAAATTTGAGAGAAAAATTTTTCGCGCGTTTTTTTTTTTAGAGAATTTAATCAGGAGCGTATCTAGTAAACTAAATTTTAATGAATGAGAACGTTAAAATTTAGTTTACAAAAAAAAAATTTGTTAGTAGGGTAATTCGCACACTCGCAAGAAGTGTGTTTTTCCTTTTTTTCCTTTGTTTTCCTTTTTTCCGCCTTCATAAGGCACACATCATCATGTTTTTTTTGGGTATGATAGCATAAATTATGTTTTCCATTAAAATTACAAGGGTAGAAGAAAAAATTTTTTTTTTGGGGGTTAGGGGGATAATTTAAATTTTACAAAACGTTAAATTATTATTATTATTTTTTTTTTATTGCTTTTTACTTTTAAATTATTTATCATATTATTATTATTATTATTTCGTTTTTTTTTTTTAAATTTTTTATAAACAATTCCGAGTGTAAAGTTTTAAACAATAATAAAATAAAAAAATAAAAAATTTTCAACGGTTTTAAACGGTTTGTTGTTGTTGTTGTTTTCAATCAATTTTATTTTAAAGCGATTCGCTTCATTTTTTTTTTTTTTTATTTCTTTCTTGTTTGTTTGTTTGTTTGTTTTTTTTTTGATCCTCTTGAGAATATTTTAAAACAAAAAAAAAAAAAATTAATTTTTTTAGAACAACAACAACAACAACAACAACCGTTTTTAATCAACGACGTTACGGCATATTTTCTGGGTTATTATAAGAAAACAAAGAATTCATTCATCATTAAATAAATACAAGCCGACATTTTTTTTTTTTTTATAAATAAATTTTTTTGCGCGATTTTTCGTCACGACGGTGACGACGATGACGACGACGACGACCATTTTCTTTCATTTTCCTTCATTTCCAGAACCCGAAAAAAAAATTTTTTCTTTTAATGTTTAACTTACGTAAATTTAAAAACTTGGAAAAATATCGATAAAAATAATCGATAATCCATAATAATAATATTTTGACGGAATTAATATAAAAAAAAAAAATTTTTTAATTTATTCAAAAACGAGTAGAAAATAACGTACGTTCGAGAACGTTCTCGAACGTTCGAATACGTTTTTTTTTTTTTTTTCGTAACGTAATTTTATGTTATTAAGTTAAAATATTTTGGGTCTACGAGTAAGTTAATACGTTTAAAAAAAAAAAAATACTTAATTAAACTTTTTTAAAAACTTTAAAAATTGCTTTCTTTTACTTAACCGTACATACAAAAAAAAAAGGAAAAAAAAAAGAAAATGTAATAGGAAAGGTAATATAACGTAATCGGGACTATTTAAAAAAAAAAAAAAATATTTTATTACCTTTTATCATGCATGCGATTGTGAAAATCTTGTTCTAAAAGGTAATTATTATTAATATCGAACACCCGAAATAAAAAAAAGCCAAGGTAATCATCATCATCATCATCATCATCATCATTCGTAAAAATATTTTTTCAACCATCATCATTATTATTATTATACAAACTTACGTCGGTTACGAATGAAAAAACCTGCGGTAAGTTAATAATAATAAAATTCGATGCACTTATACACGTGTACATACGTTAAATATACCCGAACCTATGTGAGAGAGAGAGAGAGATAGAGAGATAGAGAGAAATTAGGAAAAGAAAACTTTTTTCCGATAATTTCTGTCGTTCATATTGGCACAATAATAATAATAAAACATCATTAACAAACATCAATCATTTAATTTATATACACACACACAAACACGGACAGACACCCGGCAAACGCACACGCACACGCACACGCACGGACACACACACGAAAAATAAACTCCACCCATGACTTAATTTAAGATTTATAACAATTTTTACTTTTTAGTTTTTTTTATTATTATTAAATAATAAATATTTATATTTGACTACTACTACGCCGCCATATTTTTATTCGTTTAAACGAACATTTATTATTATTATTATTATTATTATTATTTTAACTTTATTACAATTTCTAACCGAAATTCGTTGTTAATATTTCTTAATCACATATCGATTATTTAATAACTAATAACCTAATTTATTTTTTTTTATTTTTTTTTTCGAAATAATATTATTAAATATTAAAAAATGGAGGACTCAAACTAATTTAGTAAATGTATTTAGTTATACGAATAATCCCGGAATTTGATATTGTTTAATGTTACTCTAATTATATATAAATATTTAAAAACCCAGTAGTAGTGATGATGATAATAATAATAATGTTTTATTTAATATTAAACGTTCCTTTTTTTTTAATGTAATTTACGTAGCGTAACACATAATAATAATTTTTTTTAATTTACTTATGAGACAACAACAACAACAACAAAGGTTTGTAGTAGTAAAAGTGATAACAGACAAACAAACAAACATACAAACACTTTTGATTCGATATAAATAAATTTTTTTTATATGGTAAAATACAGAGAAGAAACACGTTCGTTTATGATTTTATCACTTATAAAATTCTGCTCTGAAAATTTTAACCTTTTTAAAATAAGACGTTCGGTTGTTTAACGAACGCACACGCACTTTTTTACATTCGTTAATAAAACAAAAACGTACGTAAACTATACGATAACAACGTTTGTATTTATATATTATGTAACAAAATAAAATTTTTAATCCGAATTTCGATTCTCGAACGCGTATCACGTCGTCGTCGTCGTCGTCATCGTCGTCTCTCACCTATTTTTAACATGTAATAATATCGACATAATAATAATAAAAGAAAAATAAATATGTATTTATATAAAAAAAGTCTTAAAATGTTATGAAAACACCGAGGTCACGATACAACGACAAATCGAAACTCTAACAAAAAAAAAAAAAAAAAATCAACGATCCGACCGCCGACAACGAAACGAAAAACCGTTCGCGTTCGTTATGCACCGAACAGCTGTAAACGGTTGAAGAAGCGTTGATTTTAAGTGCGTGCCATGCGTACTCCGTCTTCGACTTTAACCTTTATATACACATATATTAAATGGTAAACGTTATGTATAAAATGGTAATGATGATGATGGTGATGATGAGGTCAAGTGATTATGGCAAAACGTCTCGTATAAAAAAAAAAAAAAAAAAAAAAATTGTGATATTTATTGGAAAAATGTCGTCGTCGCCATATTTGTTTTTTTTTCTTCTCCCCCCTTGACACAAATTCATGAATTAACGTTTGTATAATTGCTCTTTAAAAAAACTAACAACAAACTTTGCTTAGCGAAAAAATTAAAAATTCTTGTATTTTGTTGTTTCCATCCCTTCTTCTGCTTCTCCTGCTGTTGTTGTTGTTGTTGTTTGGGACCAGATGTTGTTTTAAAAAAATCTGGCTTCTCGTACTAATTACAAGGTAATTATATTCCCCCCCCTCTTTCCTTTATTACGTTTAATATATATTTTATAATCGTCGTTATATTACAAACTGGGTTTCTCTTGTCGTCGCTCATCATTATTATCACCGCCCCTCATCATTATTATAATAATTATTATTATTATGATTTTAAATTTAAAAAAAATCAAAGTGTGTCGTCGCGTAGGTAAAATTATAATTTTATTTATTTATTTCGCGGAGGATAAAAAAAAACCAAATCGATAACAATTATTCTACTGCCACGTTTAAAATATAATTATTATATATAAGACATAAGTTAAGTAAAAAAAAAATATTCGTGGAAAAAGAAAAAAAAAAAAAAAAAAGAAAATTTTATGTATTGATTTCGGTTATAAATGTTTAAAACACAATTTATAAACATTTACGATGACGGCGGTGGGAGGTGCGAGGGGAAGTGAGGAGGGAACAGGGGAGGGGAAAGGAGGGGAATTTAAATTTTATTTAAAAACTTTTTCCCTTTTTTTTTTTTTTTTTTCTTTCCAGAATACCAAATTTAAAAAAAAAAAAAAAAAAAAAAAAACGAAAAACAAAAAAGAAATGTATCTATATGTATTTTCTCTCTCTCTCTTTCTCTCTTTCTCTCTCTCTCTCTTTTTCTCTCTTTCTTTCTCTCTCTCTCTCTCTTTCTCTCTCTTTCTTTCTTTCTTTCTCTCTCTTAAGTTTTTTGAAACTTTATTACGCTTCGAAACTTTTCCTTTTTCTTTTTTTTTTTTTTCTACTTTTTATTATTATCATCATCGTCGTCGTCGTCATCATCATTATTATTATTTTACCTAAACGAAAATACAAAAAACTTACTAAATGCAACATTCGTCAAGATTTTATTTTACCCTCCCCCTCCCCTACCCCCCCAAAAAAAAGAAAATGGCGGGAAAAAACTAACAAACAAAACGAAAAAATTAACGGTTTTACTAATGTTTATTATACTTAGCAAATCGTCCGGTGATGAGCATTTGATGATAATGATAATGATGATAATGATGATGGTGATGATGATGATGATGATGATGATGATGATGATGATAATGATGATGAATACGCATAGGGGAAAAAAATGTTTTCACCTTAATTTCACCTTTTTTTCTTTCTTTCTTTCTTTCTTTTTTTCTCTTTTTTTCTTTTTGTAACTTAACCTTTTCTTTTCTTTTTTTTTTTTTTTTGGAATTTCCAAAATTCTTGTTTTTTGATTTATCATCTATGAAAAAGAGAGAGACAGAGAGGGGGGAGAGAGAGATAGAGAGAGACTTTTTTTTAGTTTCGGCGCCACGTTATTCACTTAGTCGGATTAACAATAAAAAGAAAAAAAAATTTTTTTTGTTTTTTTTCCAAAATGTAACAATTAATTTTTTCTTTTCTTTCTTCTCTTTCTTTTCTTTTATTCCTTTAAATGTATGTTTGTGTACATTTATTACAATAAAATTACCGTGGTAATAAAAAAAATTACCTGTTTTTTTATTTTATAAATACATATATCGGAAAGGAAAATTTATTTAAAAAAAAAGAAAAGTTTGTGGAAAAAAAAATGCAATAAAAATATATGTATACAAAAAAAAAGAAAATTATAAATTATTACGTAATTTTTTTTTCTAATAAAAACTATAAAAAAAGAAAAAAATATTAAAATTACACTTCGATTATCTATTTATAAAAAAAAGAGGAATAAAATGAGGAAAAATTTACTTTTACGGTAAAAAATTTTTTTATTACGTAATAAAAAATTTTAAAATTAAAATGCATTCAAATCATTCTTTTTCTTTTTTTTTATTACTCAAATGCTGTCGTTTGTTTAATTTTAACACCATTTTTTTTTTATACGTAAGTAATACCAACTTTACAAAAAAAAAAAGTAATAATAATAATAATAATAATGATAATAATAATGATAATAATGATAATAATAATAATAATAATAATAATAATAATGATAATAATGATAATAATGATAATAATGATAATAATAATTAAAAAACAAAAAAAAGGAAAAAGTTTTCAAATAAATGCAAATACCAAAAAAAAAAATTTTTTTTTTGGCGAGTTAATTATTATTATTTTTATACGCGTGGGAGGGACTGAGAGAGGGAGGGAGGGGTAAAATGGTTAAGGGGTGTTCGGGGGGAGGAGCTAATTAACAATTAATTAAATAAATAAAATATTTGTAAGAAAAAAAAAATTATAAAAATTCTACTAAAAAAAAAAAAGAAAATTCTGAACGCACACTAACACGCAGACACACGTACACGCACCCTAGCACGCACACGCACGCTCACACGTGTTCGAATGTAAAAAATATAAATAATAATAATAATAAACATGCTAACAACACAAAGGTTGTCGTTTTTTTTTTTTTTTTTTTTATTTTCTCTCACCTCGCTAATGCGAATTCGCCAAAATATTCAGTCATTGCAAACATGCTGATGACTAATTTTTTAGTACTTTTGGTATTAGTATTCGGTAGTAGTAGTAGTAGTGGTAGTACTAGTAGTAGAATTAGTAGTAATACTAGCAGTTAAAATTTTCATTACTTTTAACATGCTCATTGATTCCTAATTTTAATTTATATATATATATATTTATGTAAAAAGGCACTATTTGCCAATTAATTAATTAATTTCTTCTTTTTTTTTTCCTTTCTATTTTTTTATTCACACTACACTACGATTTACGAATGAAAACCAGAAAAAAAAACATATAATAGTAATAATAATGATGATAATAATAATAATGGTAATGAAGTTCGCGTCATTAAATTTAATTAATAATTAAATAACAAAAAAAAAAAACGTCATGACTAAACGTTTTCTCTATTGTTTTTTATTGCGAAAGTTGAGGGAGTGAAACGGGAGAAAAAGAGAGAGGGGAAGAAGAGGGGGGAGAGGAAGGGGGCGGTCAAGCAGAAGAAGAAGAAAATAATAATAATAATAATGATAATGAAAATTCAAGTGTTTCGGATCAGGTGTTTTAGTTGAAAAGTTTTCTTTTTTTTTGTTGTTTTATTTGTGTGTATTGCTGTTTGTTGTTGTTGTTTGTCGATGATTTCGTTTGTTTTCTATTGAAAAAAACGATTTTTTGTTGTTTTAAATTTTTTCCCTTTTAGTTTTTTCCTTTTGGTTTTTTTAAATATTTTTTAATTAATAAAGTTAATTAGAATTTGTAAGGGAAAATGGTTAGCTTGATATTATTTTTACGTCATCATTGAAATATTATTATTAATACTACGTGAAAATTTTTTTTTTAATAAATGAACTGTTTCGTATTATAAATAGTTAATGTTTGAAAAAAAAATACTAAAAACTAAAACATATCCGAAAAACTAAATTTTTTCAAAAACTAATAATTTATTATCATGTTTCATTAATTATTTATTAAAATATTTTTTAACGTAAAAAAAAAAAAATGCGCGTTTCTATTTTTTTTTTTTTTTTAAAGTAATTAAAAAACTTTTTTAGTACAAACAAACAAAATGGCCGACCATGGCAATTATTATTATTAACCTTTTGTAAAAAAAAAAAGGTAAACAAAAACAAAATTTAAAAACGGAAATGCGGCAAACAAACGAAACGACGACGACGACGATAAATAAATAAATAAATAAAACAAAAAATTATGTTTTCATTTTAAACAAACACAACACAAAAACCTAAACATTATAAAACACAAATTTTGTTGAATACATTAAATGAAATAATAATAATAATATTATTATTATAGTTACATTAAAATAATATTATTATTATTTCACTCCAATAATAATAATAATAATATCGAATCGTATTTCTCTAATGAATTAATCATTATTAAAATTAATAATAATAATAATAAGTAAATTTTTCCAACCAACAACAACAATAACAACAGCTCATGCTTTTAATTGTGTGAGGAAAGGGAAGGGAAGGGTAGGGGAGAGGGAAAAAGGTTCGAAAGAATAATTTGAAAAACCGTATTGAAATAATAATAATAATATTAATAAAACTAAAACCATTTTAAACGAAAAATAATAATAATAATAATAAAACACGATTAAAATTAATTTTTTTAATAAAAAAAAAGAAACACTAGAACACGATTATTTTAATAACAAAAAACTAAAAACTAAAAAAATAGAAAAACTAAATATTATTCCTATGTAAATATTTAGTTATCACTTTAGTCATGACGTCACATTCTAACCTATCATATAAAGAAAGAAAATTTTTTTTTTTTTTTTTTTAATATGCGTTAAAATTAAAACCTAATAAAATAAATTAAACAATCGAAAATAAATAAATAATTCTAATCCCACGTTTAAAATTTAAAATTTAAAAAACATTTAAAGTACAACAACCAAAGAAAAAAAAAAAGAAAAAGGTAAAAAAAATTTTTTTTTTTTTTAAAAAAATTATTATTTGGAGCCACGTTTTGTGCCGGCACTTTACCCCTGCAAACTGGCCTATCCTCCCTTATCTCAACTAGATGCAGTCTCATTCGAAACGGTCCGGGTCGATATTCGACACGGTCTGCTTTCGTCTCAGCTTTTCTACAAACCTTTTTTTTTTTTTAAAAAAAACTTTATTGTTTTTTATTTTCGACGCCATTTGGTTTTTCGAAAAATTATTTAAAAAAAAAAAAAACTAATTATTATTATTATTATTATTACGGTTTTTTTTCCTTTTTTGTTGTTGTTAATTAAAATATAATTATTTAAATTCAAAACGGAAATGGATTCACGTGAAAAAAATTTTTTAAAAGTACCAACTTGAAAAAAATTAAATAAAAAAATTTTTCATTTTATCCTTTTGTTTTTTTTCTTTTTGATTTTTCCATATTTATATAATCATCATTATTATATTTTCCCTACCTCGCCTTCCCCTTCCCTTTACAAAAAAAAAAAATATTAATGATAATTATTATTTAAAAAATAAATAAATAAAATTTTATTCGCCATTATCATCATGGTATACCATTTTAACATTTCCATATTATTTATAAATAATAACATTCCAACTATGTAGATGATGAAGCTTCTAGAAAATTCTTATTCTACTGTTTTGTTTACAAACATTCTTATTCTTTTATGTAAAACATAAAAGTATCAATTAATACAACATTTAAAAAAAAACTGCACACTTGAAAGAAGATTCTTCTGGTTGTTCTAGTAATTTTGGTTTGTTCTTTCTGTGCCTGATGTTTAGCTTATTGAAAGTATGAGTTATCTAGTATCATTTACAAATAAACTAACCAAACCATTATTTTACATCAAAAATGTAAACTTCTTACTCCAACATAATTTTATAATATGTAAATATTAAACACTAATAGTAACAAAATTGAAATTATGTAACTTATCATAATTATTATTATTAGGTGACGTATTTGAAAAAATAAATTATGTTGTGTTCACAATCAACATTTTAACATAATGAACATAATGACAAACTACAAACAAACATGCATTGCTGCTGACCCAACCTCCACCACCACAAACACAAACACAATTTTTACACATACGTATATAAATTTAAAACAAACGAACGACACAAAACAAAATTCTCATTATTATTATTATTATTATTAATATTTTTTTGTTTTAAATTTGGCATAAAAAAAAAAACAACAAAACAACATAACAAAACATTCGGGATTCGGGCATTAATCCAACGTATTTAATATTAAACATAAGCTAACAATAAAATAATTATAATTATTTTTTTTCTTGTAAAAATAAAGCAGACGATTTTTTTTTTTAAATAAAAATAAAAAAAACAATATTTTATTAATTATTATTATTATTATTTATATACGTATTCGATTATTAAATGTATTATTATTATTATTATTATTATTATTAATTTGAAAGGAAAGGGGTGGGGAAAAAATATATAAAAATAAAAATTAGATCAAGGATGTAAAAAAAAAAAAAAAAAAAAAATTTTTTTTTTTTGTGTGTCCTTCGGGTTAATTTCATTAGAAAAAAAAAAAAAACTTTGTAATATTATTATTATTATTATTATTTTTTCTAGTCGATTTGTAACCTTGAATTTAGTCGGCGGATTTTTTTTTTTTTTCTATTTATTTATTTATAGAATTCTCACGTTTATTTTATTATAGAATTAACCGAGTGTAATTTTTACTTCAATTTCGACACTAATTAATATCAAAAAATCAATAAAAATTTTTTTTTTTTTTTTTAATTTTTCACGTGATTAAATTTAAATGTTAATGAGAAAAATCCGTCTGATTAAATTTCCCTCTCTCTCTCTCTCTCTCTCTTGCACGCACGCACACGCACGTACACGCACGTACACGCACACGCACTTATCACTCTCTTAAATTCAATGAAATACAAAAAAAAAAAAAAAATTATTTTTCGAGAGTCAAGTTTTTACAAAACCTACAAAGGCGAGGACTACGCCAAAAATTATTATTATTATTATTATCATTATTATTATTATTATTATTATTATTATTATTATTATTATTATTATTATTATTATTATTATTATTATTATAAATCTGTGAAAATTACTTTCCAAGTATAAAAAAAAAATCTTATAGATTTCTTATAGATTTACACATATTTAAATTTTAAATTTTCTTTCTCTCTTATTTTTCCATCTTAACCTGCCACCTTATATTCCGCCATTTTCATTTTTCCCTCCCTCCCTTCCTCTCTTCCCACATTCGTCGCTTCGTAAAGTATCAAACAAAAATCATCATCATCATCATCATCGTCGTCGTCAATAAAACGGGGAGGTAACAAAAAAAAAAAAAATTTGTAAATAATTCATGAAAATTTTATATTATTGCTCGGATTCATGGAAAAAATAATTTTAGCGTATGTATATGGAAATGATAATAGATTCACTTGTCATCAATTCCGTTCCAAAAGAGAGAGAGAGAGAGGGGAAGGGAACGAGAGAGAGAGAACGAGAGAGAGAGAAAAAAAAAGAGATAAAGAGAGAGAGAGAAAGTGACAATTCGCAAAATATTTTCATTGCGTTTAAATATTATTTAAATCATAAACTTTTGTTAATAATAATAATAATAATAATAATAATAATAATAATAATGATGATGATGATGATGATGATGATGATGATAATGATAATGATAATGATAATGATAATGATTATAGTATTTGCGATTTCGGCGTATAAAACCCGGCGTGAGGGTACCGGAAAATTTTTATTTTTTAAATTTTCAAAATGTCGCGCGCGCGCTCGCGTCCTCCGTCACGACAATAATAATAATAATAATAATAATAAAGTAAAGTTAATTAAGCGAAATATTTTTTTTTTTTTTTTTTAAAGGTTGGCAAAACGCGGGCTCTTATATTAATAACGCCGCCGCCGCCGCCGTTATTAAATATTTTTATATAAAAAAAAATTTTATCTTACCTTTGATTTTCTTTTTTTAATCTCCTGTGATTTTTTATAATTAAATTTGTTCTACTTTGATCAAACGTTCTGCCATGTTGACCGGTTAAAAATGGTTTCCTCATCGGTTTTATTCCCATTTGTTTTCTTTTTTTTTTTGTTTAACGGAGAAGGAGCGGGGGGTAAAGGGGGGGGGGCGGGAAGGAAAAAGGGTGATTAAGTACGTTGCCTCTTAAAAACCCACCATTTTTATTTATTTTTATTTATTACCTCCTCCCCTTTTTTTTCGAATGTTAATGAAGGTGCTACGTTATTAACAATGTAAAATTTTTTTTATATAAAAAAATATCCGATTGTTATTTCGTTTGTTTATAAACATCGTCATTAATATCTTATACGTTAAGAATTAATGGAGAATAATAATGATGATTGTTTGATCGAGAAAGAACAAAAACAAAAAACTTTCAGGTTAAACTTTAAACTCTATCGAATAATCGTTTTTGTTGTTTGTTATCATTCACTAGTACCACGTTTAAATTTTTTTTTATACCATTCGACTACACATTATTATAAGTAACGCAACAGGAATTTTATTGAAACAAAAAAAAAAAAAAAAAAAAAAAACACGAACCAAAGCTGACAAGTTTGCACGAAGAACTGTTTATGCTTTGATGAAATCGTGCACCACCACGACCACCACCAAGTCCTTTATGGACTCAAGGTTACTTACTTATTTTGTCCAGTAAATTCCTCCCTTTTTTTTTTTTACCTACATTTTACCTTTTTTTTTTTTCGTTAAGAAATTTCATCATCATCATTTTTTTTTATGCTCGTTTTTTTTTTTTTTTTTGTCATATTTGACGAAGTTATCATACATAGAAATGATATTTACGATGGCACACTCGAAATTTTTTTTTATAAAATCACGCAATGTTGCAGTTATCATTATAATGAAAACATTATTTCCCAACACAAAATGTACGTTTGTTGTACGTTTGTTTGTACGTATAATGTCAACCTTTCATATAATTTTTTCTTATTATTATTCTAATTTACTAATAATAATAATTTTAATAAATAATTTTTACCTTCTTGCAGGTGTTTGAACAGACGACGACGACAACATTTTCCCTTCATTCCTGACATGAAATTTATATATAATTATCCGAATAAATACAAAACCATAACAACGAATCAAGTATATTATTATTATTATTATCATCTGTGACTCGACGCGACGTTATCGGAAAATTCTTTCGCGTTATTAATTTAAATATTCGCGTTATATAATTTATTTACGAAAACGTAAAAATAAAAAAATTCGAAATAACCATTTAAATCATTTCCTTCGACACAACACTACATTTAAAATATCGAGGGAAAAATTTTTGTAACAACAACAACAACCAGAACAACCACAACCGTTTCTTTAAAGTAAAATACATCGACTAGAGAGCTATTAACACAATTTTATATTTAGATCTATATGAATTTAGCAAAGACTTGGCATAATGTGACACTGTTTTTTTTTTTTTTATTTATTATCAGTGCCGTATCTCGGTCAAAAAATTTTTCTCGTATACCCCCCGATTACGATGATGATGCTGATGATGATGATGATGACGACATAAAATTTTCAGTGGTGCCAACATTATGAGTAGTAATGAAAGTTATTTTTCGATTGTTTACTTTTTGCAACAACAAAAAAAAAAAAATTTTCTCATCATTTTTCACCACCATGTTTATTTTTTCGCCTGGGGAAGGGGAGTGAAGGGGAAGGAGGAGGGGTTAAAATTTTTCGAGTTATTAATTAATAATTTCTTTTCTTCTCTTTTCCTCCTTTTTTCCCTTTCCTATCCATATTTCTTTATTGTTTTTTTTTTTTACGAAATCGGTTATGACAAAAAAAAAAAAGAAAAGTTTATTTTTCATTGTTACATTTCGACACGAAATTCGTTAGAAGCGAAAAACTTTTCTTTTCTTTTCAGTACTAAAAACACACTTTTCTCTCTCTCTCTCACACACACACACTTTTTCCTTTTACTTTATCATTCCTTTGTCTCTTCTACTATTATTATTATTATTACTTTTTTTGCGTTTATTATTAATGATTGAAATTTCGATTTTTATAAATTCATTCATTCATGAATTATATATACATTTTAAATGTTTTATTATTCATGAAAAGAATAAAAATAATAATAATAATAATAATAATAATAAAACTTTTACTTTTTTTTTTTTGTTTTAGTCAAGGTTTTCGAAAGTATAAACGGACAAGGACACGTGTATAAAAACACACGCATGTCCACGTGTAAATTGATAATATTTGTAACGATCGAATTATAATGTAAAATTTTTTTTTTTCGAATTTCGATTTTATGAATTTTCCCTCTCTCTTCTCTTCTTCTCCTCCCCCCTCGGGAAAGGGGGGACAAAAATCAATAAAACAATTTTTCGACTGTTTACGTTATCGTCGTCGTCTTCGTCGCCACCGTTTTGTATTATTTAATTGTAAAAAAAAAAAATTATCAATGGAAAAAAATAAAAAGAAAATTTTTTATAAATACTCGGAAAATATAATAATAATAATAATAGAAGAAAAGTTTCTCCCCCCCTCTCCGCCTGCAGGAAAGAAGCAGAAGAAGAAGAAGGAGAAGAAGAAGAGGAAAAAAAAAAATCAATCCAAATATACCATCATCACCTCTATAAAGCTAACGTTGGCTTTTGCCCGAAAAAAAAAAAAAAAAACAGGGGGGTTTAATAATAAGGATAGATAAATTGAAATGCGCAGAAAATTTTTCATCCACGTTTATCATTCGGTCGGATTAATATTCTTATAAAAAAAAAAAAAAAAATGAGGGGAGAAGGGGGGGCAACAAAAAAAAGAAAGAGAAAGAAAAAAAAAAAGAAAAATATAATTCGATGGTGATTCAGCACTGCGGCATGCAGTGATTTTAAGTGCGCAGGTTTGAAACACTGACACACAATGAACCCAATTTTCTCATTTTGATTTTCTTTAGCGCCTGGGTCAACTTGACTCTAATAAATTTTTTATTTATATCGAACCGCCGAAGACGAACAAATAAAAAAAAAAAAAATTTTTTTTTAATAAATTAAAAAGACTAATTACAAAACCTTAACAAATTTACCCCCATTCGATATACTCAATTAATTTCCTCATGACATTTTTTTCCCTTTGGTTTTTTTACAAATTGTTTATTTATAAATTTTACACACAAACACAATCGTGTTTTTAATTTTAATTTCCCCTCGATAAATAAATAAATAAATAAACAAAATGGCGAATGAGAATTTAAAACAATAAAAAATTTAAATTTTAAAATCTCGTACGGTAGAGTCATCTGTCGGATAAAATTGAAATTTTACAACAACAACAAAAAATTTCCTGCAGAAGAAAATTTTTATTTTTTTAAATTTAGTTTATATTTTTCACAAAGCGTGGCGCTGCGGTCATGAAAGGAAAAACAACTGCAGGATAAAAAAAATAAAGAAAATGCGCGGAAAATGGAAGGAAAAGTGTGTTTGGAAATAATAATTATTATTTTTTTTGTTTTTCATTTACGATAATTACGATCGATCAATCGGAAAATAAATAAATAAAACTTTTCCCGATCCGATATCATGTTATAATGATAATAAAAAAAAAAATAAAATTATTGATATGCGTGAGTGATATAAATCATAATCTCTTGATTCAATTTAAAATCTAATTCCACGTTTAATCCATAACATTATTAAGTTCATCAATAACTCGGATTAAAAATAAAATAAAATAAAAAAAAGAATTATTTAATTTTGCTCGTATTTTTTGCCAACTTTTTTTTAATATTTTTTATTAGAATTCGTTTGCAAAAAAAAATAAAATCACGTGATTTCGTATGGCGGGAATACGCAAAATATAAATATTATTTTATAATAATTTATTTTATTAAAAAAATAATTTACGCGGAAAACGACGACATTTTTTTTAAAATGCCACATTATAAATGAATGCCATCATATTTAATTATATATATATATATATATATATTATTTTGGCGCCGAAATGTTACATTGACGCAACAACGTATAATTCTTAATAATAATAATAATAATGTTTAATTTTTATTTATATTTTCGCTTTGCCAATTTATAAAAAAAAATCAAAAGAATTAAATATTTATTATTATCATTATATTATCGTTTTATCATTTATTTTAACGGACGTAATAAAAAAAAATTTTACGATTTTCTTTTTCGTTTTTTTCGGGGAGAGGGGGGAAAGGAGGGGAGAATTTTCCAATAAAAATAATATCCGGAAGAAGAAACAATGTCAACGATCGTAACTGATTTGATGGAAATTAAATTATTTATTGCTTTGATATATAAAACCGAATCGAAATGTAAAAAAAAATAATAATAATAATAATAATTGATGATTACAAAAAACGGGGGGGGGGGAAACGAAAAACGTTTTCACAAAGGAAATAATAATAATAATAAACACCCACACATGCAGATATTTTTTATATTTTTTTTTGTGCGAAATTTCCTTTGTTTTCCACGATTTCGAGCTTGTTTTTTTTTTTTGCCCTTTCCGTATTTCAATATTCGGCACGCATACATGGCAAATGACAGTGAAAAAATATTTTTATTTCCGGTGACTGGGGTAAACGGGGGGAGAGGGGAGGAAAAAGTAACGAATATTCCAGAATTTTTTTTTTTTTCTTTCTTTCGTTTTACCCTTCATTAATTTTTTTGCCTTCTTTTTACTCAAAATCAAATTGATTTTTAAAAAAATCCTCAGAGAAAAAATAATAATAATAATAAAGATATTTACGACGACGACAATATGTTAGTAACGACGGCGATGATGTGAATAATAATAATAATAATAAAATGGTAACATTTTCTCAAACGTTTTCCACGTGGCAATATTATTGACGTTGATTTCGCATTATGTGTTTTCCTCAACAGGGGGGGGGGAACAAAAAGAAACCGACGACAAAACGAAAAATAATTTTAAAATGTTTTTCCGACCGAAAATTTCTATTTATTTTGTATTTTCATTTAAATTTATTGAACTGTAATTTTCAATATTTAAATTAATTCAACGAATAATTCGTAACAAAAGCACAAACGTAAATTTTTTACTTAAAAAAAAAAAAAAATGTTTTTGTTTATTTCAACTTTTCATTATTATTATTATTATTATTATTATTATTATTATTATTATTATTATTATTATTATTATTATTATTACAAGTTTTTTATGCCTGTCAAAGTTTTTTAAACATTCTCTCCAGGATTTCCAGATTTTAAGTATCGACTCTTTTAAAAAAAAAATTTCCCGGATATTAGCGATGCTAAATACTCTTCGATATCGGTTTTTACGTTTCGTCTTAATAACTTAAACCTAAAAGAAAATGGCGCCCGATTCACGTTTTTCCAAATTCGTATTGTTTGATAACGACTTATCATTCGAATTGGAATAAAATAAACAAAAACAAAAATAGAAGAAACAACGAATGAATAGACACGACGAGCACTTCCAAAATTTATACAAACAGAAATTGATTTACCCTAACAAGCCTATTATTATTATTATCATCATCATTTAACATGAACAATTAAGTAAACCTTAAATTAAATTATAATTAGCCAAATGAATTTAAAATCTTTAAAAATCTTTATGAATTTTTATTTTTAAGTTCAACGACGTTTTCGCATTAGGTAAAATTAAGAATCGTAAAAAGAATTACACATCAGTTTATAATCATACGAACCTAAGTCTTTTTAAGAGAATTTTTTTTACTACTCGCACACATTTTCTTTCGTCAAATTAAACGGTTAACAATTTGAATACTTAAAAATTATTTTTAATCATTTAAAAAAAAAAAAACTAATTAATTATGCGAGTGTAAAACTAATAGATTTACGAATTACGCATGCGTATGACTAATAACAACAAATTAATTACTAATAAAAACTAATTATCTAAAATAAAACCCGAATAAAATTAATTATATCTAGATTTAACTTAATGAAAACCTTGTTTTTTACTTTTTCGCGCGCATGCGATTTACATTATCATTATTATTATTAGTAAAATAATATATCACTTAATGAAAAAAAAAAAAAAAACGTCGTGACGTAAAAAAAGTTTTTTTTTTCCGACGGTTAAAAAAATTAACAATTTTTCAAAAGGAAAATGGCGGCGTCACGTTTGAATTTTTTTTTGATAATTCATCATTCCGTAGGATTGATTGTCTGATTGGTTCGGACATTTTAAAAAAAAAAAAAAATTCTTAAAACTCGAAAATTTTCCGACGTAATAAAAAACGTTAAGAACGAAAAATAAATTTTTTTCTTTTTTTTTTAATTAAAATTTATGTAAGGGTTTTCTTTATTTTGTAAATTGAAAGAGGTAAAAGTGAAAACAAAGTAAGGGAGGAAGGAAGAGAGAGAGGGGAGAGGGTGGATATTAAAAAGTAAGAGGGATGAAGAAAAAAGGGTTAAAAGGTTTTTGTTTACATTTTCAAAGTAAAAAGCCTAATGTAAAAGTTTAAAAAAAAAAAAAATTAAGTATTGTTAGTCTTTAATTTAATTTTTAATTATTTTATTAATATTTAAAAAAAAAAAAGAGAGAAAGAGAGAGAGAGAGAGTGAAAGAGAGAAAGAAAGAAAATATATATAAAAAAAAATTATTAAAATTAATAATAATAAAAAATTAACGACCGAACGATTCGACCAATCAGAAAAATTTAATTTTTAATAAATTGAATGTTCGTTACAAAAAACCGCATTTAAAATTATTCGTTATGGGGTCCGTTTTTGGCTCCCTTACGAATAAAATACTAACCCCCCGTCTCTTCCTTCCGAACGGCGTTGCCTCCCCCCCCGAAAATAAAAAAAAAATTAATTCCGCAAATGTTTTTTTTTATTTTTTATTTAATGAAAACTAAAAACGTCTGCGAAAAAAAATAATTTCGAAATAAAAGAAAATTCTAGAAAAAAACAAAAAGTAGAAAATGAAAATTTTCCATTTAATAATAATAATAATAATAACAATAATTTAAAACTGACCGATTTTTTGTGGGCGTTTTTTTTTTTTTGTTAAAGTTTTGAAAACACGTTACGTGGTCTCAGGTGTTGGAATAAAATTGATTAATGGCGGAATTGTCAAGTTTTTATGTTTCTTATTAACTTTCCATTTTTATTATTTTTAACTCTTGACCGACAAACAACAACAACAACAACAAAACATTTAAATCGTCATCATCATTATTATTTTTTATTATTAAACTCCCCGTAAGACGACCGTTTTTTTTTCTTTTTAAAAAGTCTAGAAATTTCCGTTTTTAAAATTTTACATTATTAATATAATTTCCGTTTTACCTTTTAAAGTACAAAACATACTTCTTCCCCCGTACCTCCCCCTCTCTCTCTTTCCCTCTCTAACTTTTAATTTAAATCACGTGGGAAATCGTTACGTCAAAATTTTCTTTTAAGAAAATTTTTTTTACCATCTTTATTTGTGATAAAATAAATCGAATGATGATAATAATAATATTATAAAAACAAAACGTTTTATCATTAAATTGGGTTACTATTTAATATAAATAGAAAATGACTTTGTGGAAAAGATCGGGGGAAGGGGGAAGGGGGGAAAGAGAGAAAATCGAAGTAAAATAATGAAGATATGGATAAAGATGAAATAAGAAAAGTAAATTTCATCGGTTTATAAGCAAATAATAATAATAATAATAATAATAATAATAATAATAATAATAAAATGTAACAAAATTTAAATCCTTATCAATAAATTAATTTTTAATACTCTCTTTATGGTTTTTCCTCATTATATCTAAAAACTAATTATTTTACCTTTTATCGACAAAAGAAAAAATTTTCCCCTTAATACGTCACTGAATAAATAAAAAAAAGGAAAAAGGTAAATTTTAACTGCGTATACTCACAACGGAAATAAAACGTAAAAAAAAAAAAAAATAATAATTTTTTTAAATTAATAATAATAATTTTCCTTTTTTTTTTTTATACGTAAAATTATACAGTAAAAAAAGAGGAAAAAATAAGAAGCAGAAGAAAAAAAAAAACTCCCTTAAAATCCTCGAATGAAAGATTTTTAAAAAAAAAAAAAAAAAAATGAAAGAAAATGAAATGCAAATTGAATTTTTTTTTTTTTTTTTTTTTCAAACAACAGCTTTTACATAAAATGGTATAAAATATAAATTTCTCTCTCAATTGAAATGAAAAAAAAAAAAAAAAAAATTGTATTCAACTGTATAAATAATTTTTTTGTAAATGTTTTTTTTTTTGGGGGGGAAGAGGGGAGGGAAGGGGAGAGCGGGGTAGATAATCTTTATAAATTATACGGCGGCGGGCGGCGGTGGGAAAAAAATCAAAACGCAAAAAAAAAAAAATATTTTTTTTCTCAGGTGTGTGTGAGTGTGTGTTGAGAATAATTTTTATAAAATATTAAAAAACAAGAAAAGTAACAAGAAAATTTTTTTGATCACTCCCTCAAGCCCCCCCTCTTTCTCAACTCCTCCCTCTCCCTCTCTTACTCCTCCCTCTCCCTCTCTTACTCCTCCCTTCCCACCTCTCTCTCTCAGTACGTATATGAGTATAAATCGTTAAATTATAAATAAACTTCCCGTACGTACGTGATATTATTTTTTTTTTTTCAAAGCATGTGACGTCATTTATTCATAACATTTTTCATTATACGGTGGTATCATTAACATACGTAATAACTTTTCGATACGATTTTTCATGTTAAACATTTTCCTTTCTTTTTTTTTTTTTTAATAATTACGCAATAAATATTATTAAAATTTTATCGAAAAAAAAAAAAAAATTACGACGTGTGCGGCATAAAAAAACATTAAAATTATAAATAAAAAAAATCATGTAAATTTAATCGATATTCAAATAATTAAAAAAGTAAAAATGGCTGCCGAAAAAAAAAGAAAAGTTTTTTTTAATTACAAATACGCAGCGGCGGAACGAATGGTAATAAGAAATTTAAATGATTTTCAGTATTTCCGGTCGTCGTCATCGTCGTCGTCATCGTCGACGTCATCGTCATCGTCGTGTCATTAGATCAACGCTTAGTTTATTATTATTTCCTTTTTATTTTTTTGGTTTTTCCGCATTTAAAAAAATATTTTTTTCGAACGGAAATATTACGTTATTTAATGGTTTATATAAAAAGTGCGTA